>NC_052170.1:15704268-15891768 GCF_902713615.1 Scyliorhinus canicula
CCCTGCCGAACTGAGCCACATTCAGACTGACTCTACCTCCTTCCTCCCTTCCTCCCGGACTGACCCCACACCCCCTCTGACTGATCCCTCCCTCACTGACCCGCCTTCCTCCCTTCCAGACTTAGCCGCTCCTCGCTCCCACCTCCTCTCCAACTGGGTCCGACCAGCACAGGTAAGTCTGGCGAGAGTAGCAATCTGACAGAGATTGCCACTCTGCAGAAGTTGTGGGCCATTGCTTAGCAAGTAGTGGGCATTCCCTGAGGAGACAGGAGGTGAGTTAGACACTGCAAAATTCCCAGTCTCTGCTTTTGTATCCACAGTAATTATATGGCTGGTCCAGTCTGTTTCTGCTTAATGGTAACCTCCAGGATGTTGATAATGGAGGAAGGGTTCAGCGATGGTATTGCCATTAAATGTCAAAGGGCGATGGTTAGATTCTCTCTAGTTGAAGATAATCTTTGCCTGCCACTAGTGTAATGTGAACATTATGGCCACAGGTCTGAATGTCCAGGCCTTGCTGCAAGAAGGCGTGAAATGTTTCAAATTCTGAGGAGTTATCAACTCGACCTCAGTCATTTAGGACCGAAATCGAGAAGCTTTTTTTTAAACAGAAAGCAAGGCTCTGGATACTGGTGATCAATTGAAATCTTCAATGCTGGCTTCAATTGATTGTTGTTGTCTAAGGATCTGATGAGATATGAAGAAAAGGTGGAGAGGTGGAGTAGAGGTCTAGCATCAGCCATGATCTAACTGAATGGCAGAATGGGCTTGAGGGGCTGAATCGCCTCCCGCTGTTCCTAGGTTCACATGATTGAAAGGTTTGAAATTCTGAAAAGACAAATTATGTAGAACGATGATATTTCCAGCAGTTGAAAGGTTAATATATACAGGATTAAATGGACAAGATTTTAAACAGAGGGCATTTCTTCATACTGAGGGCTATGAGGCTGTGGGATTCACTACCAGGGTTGGTGGTTCGGG
Organism: Scyliorhinus canicula; assembly: GCF_902713615.1. Taxonomy (NCBI): domain Eukaryota; kingdom Metazoa; phylum Chordata; class Chondrichthyes; order Carcharhiniformes; family Scyliorhinidae; genus Scyliorhinus; species Scyliorhinus canicula. The sequence goes on from NC_052170.1 coordinate 15,705,250, forward strand.
CGGAGAAGACTTTTGAGATAATGCTTGACAAATGTCTGAAGGTAATGGGTTGACAGGAAGTTTGGAATAAAGTGGATAAATGTGATTAGAACTATTTCTTCTCCTGGAAGGTAAACATCGACACAAACTGGTTGGACCGAACAGCTCATTTCCATGGTAACTTGCAAGTATTTCAGTGCAGGATGGTTCTAACATCTTGGAAAAGTCCATTCTTGTAGTATAAAGAGTTAACGTTAAATGTAAACATATAGCCTACATCACCTGACATATAACATTGCATGGTAGCAGAGCTTGGGGAGAGATAGTTCCATCTACAGCATTGTGTGGAGACCACCTTGTAAATTAGTTAGCATCATGTTAATAAAACATAGAGTTCGCTAACTGCATTGCCCCCAGACTAAGTCGAGGACCACGACTCCCACATATCAGACAAAAGACGGCAATAACAGAATTTTCATCACTAGCAAAGATGATGGTGGTCTTCATTTCTTCATCCATTAGATCTCCATAGAACAGCCAGTGAGAACAGCAGCTTCATCATTGCTTTCAGCTCTACAATGTAAGATTAATACGTCACTAACCAGAATAATAATTGTTAAAATCTAACTTTATTATTAAACTAATATGTGACTTTATTAGGAAGTTGTCTTGGTAGTATGTTGGAGAGGGAAAACTTAGGAAATAGGCCATAGTGGAGAATGATGCCAAGGCAGTGTGACCATGGGAATGCTATCTTATGTTCTGCTGCTCACTGGAACACAAATTGATACCTTGAAGGCTGTCTGTGCCAAACTGCTCGAGTAACAATGGAACGTAGATGTCTGACTCCACGAGGTAAGAAACTACGATATGTAAAAACGTTAAGATACAATGGTAAATACAAAGGGCAATACATAAATGTGTAAGGCTAGCAACAGCCACGGAAATTATTCCTGGTTGGTCAAGAAAAGCATGAACACCCGAGGCTGAAGTTGATTGGGGAAAGGAGGGGTCAATTGGATTAGTGCCAGGATGAAAGAGGGCTTCCCAATCAGATTTGTGCAGTGGAGAAATGAAGACATGAGCAAACAAGACATGGGAGAAGGGAGAGAGCGAAAGAGAGAAAAACAGAGAAGAATCTAAAAACCAAAGGCTGCAAGAAAATAAATCACTGAGCACTCCCCCATCCAGTCATGGGAAATATGGCGACTTTACTATAGTCCAAGTTAGGTTTTAAACCACTGTTTGAGTTTATTGCAATTGCTTATTGTAGAAATTTGTAAATTTGTCCTGACTTTATCTTATTGAAGTAGTCCTCATGGATTATCTTTTTGCCAGTACGTTTCCTTAATAGGGGAGGCAGTGGCATAATAGTATTATTGCTGGACTAGTAATCCAGGGACCCAGGGTAACTTTCTGGAGACCTGGGTTTGAATTTGACCAGGGTAGATGGTGAATTGGAATTCAATAAAAATCTGGAATTAAAAGTCTCAATGATGACCATGAAATCATTGTTGATTGTCATAGTGCCCTTTGGGGAGGGAAATCTGCCATCCTTACCTGGTCTGGTCTACACGTGACTCCAGAACCACGAGCAATGTGGTTGACTCTTAAATACCCTCAGGAATGGCCCAACCAGTGATGCTCACATTGAATGGACGAATATATATATATGATTATAGCTACGTCTTACAGGGTGATTCTATTTAAGATGCCAACCAAAGCCTACTTACCGACATGGTTGTCATTGTTTCGCCAGCATCCGTCGGTGAAGCCCTTGTGTCCTTTGTCTTACACATCCTGGCAAAACATTTTCGATACTCGGCCCTCACCTTAATTCACAATGCAACACGCAGTCAGCAATTCAGCGACATGTAACCAAAATCAAACAATTAGGAATTTGTACCCAATGTGTGACCTTGTCATGTGATGTAGCCACCGAAGCTGGCCACTTCCCGACATAAAATGGAACATTGAGTTGCATGCAGGGAAAATTGGACAATGTCAGAGAGGCAAGCAGGTTGCAGAACCTCTCTGTGGATTCTGTCTGTGAATAAACCAGACAGCATAGAAACTAGCAAGCTGCGCATATTAATTGAGCGATTCCCGGTGATTCCCGGGCACAATGGACACAATTAAGAATAACAAAGGCCAAGCTAGACTCTTCGGCGCCAGCAGGAGTCCCGGACAATAAGATACAAACAACCCCAAGAACCGCCCAGTGATCGAGGAACAGCCCCGTTATTGGGGAAATTCAAATCAATCGATTGGGAAGAAACCCAATCGATTGCAAGTTTATAGAGGGTCCGCCCAGATGGGCGCGAAACCCAAAACAGTATAAGACAGAGACCCCCGACCCCAGCTCTCTCTCTTAGTCGGCCCTCCCAGCAGAACACCTTTGCAGCAGCTCTCCAGGAACTTGAACGTGAGCAGGAGAGGCCTGGCCAATTGCTACACCGACAAGTAAGTGTCATACAACACCCGCTATAAGAATAGACACTCCTGACCCCTTTAGTCCACACCAACTGGAAGCCTGCAGATCCAGGACAGAGCAAGAGGCCATTGTTCCCTGATCCGGCAGTTCCCTTATTCCAGGTAAGTATTGGCCTAGTAGTGGTAGGAACAGTTTAGTCTTAGTATTATATGCATGAGTAGTAAATAACTGTGTCATAATAAATATGTCTTGTTTGAACTTACTAACTGGTGTATTGAGTCATTGATCTGAACTTGAACTTTAACCTTGTGGTGGTATCATAAAGATACCTGGCGACTTTAGAGCTAAGGAATAAAAGAGCTAATTGAGTGTAAAGCACACTCGCCCAGAATGAGCAACAGTGAATAATGTTCAGAGTAAACGTCCTCTTGGCATAAATTAGATGGGATTTAAATATAGTTAATTTATGCAGTGACTATGAGCTGGATTGATGAAGTTATATGGGTTGTGACTGGAGGTTGATAAATTGCTGGGGGGTAGTGGCGTACCGGATTGCTGGCATCTTCCTGTTTCCAGGCCATTTCCAAAGAAGCTGGGTAAAGTACAATGGCTACCTGCCCGCATGTTACATGTAGAAAATTAAGGCAATTCAGGGGCCGATGAAGGCAACTTTTGTGAATCAAATGGAATTTTCATGAATTTCCATCCATTGACTCCATCTACACCTCCTGCTGCCTGGGGAAAGCGGGCAGCATTACCAAAGACCCCTCCCACCAGGCTTACTCACTCTTCCAACTTCTTCCATCGGGCAGGAGATACAGAAGTCTGAGAATACGCATGAACAGACTCAAAAACAGCTTCTTCCCCGCTGTTACCAGACTCCTAAACCCTCTTATGGACTGACCTCATTAACACTACACCCTGTATGCTTCATCCGATGACAGTGCTTACGTAGTTACATTGTGTACCTTATGTTGCCCTATTATGTATTTTCTTTTATTCCCTTTTCTTTTCATGTACTTAATGATCTGTTGAGCTGCTCGCAGAAAAATACTTTTCACTGTACCTCGGTACACGTGACAATAAACAAATCCAATCCAATCCAATATGGCCAGTGAAAGGAGGCACCATGAATCAGTGCTCCGTATCGCCTGTTCAACAACCCACCCTCCCCACAGCCAACTTTGAAATAGATGCAGCTATCGCCTGTTTCCCTCGGGCAACTGTGGCCATTCTTAATTTCAACAATTTGAAAGGTGCTGGGAGGCCGCATCCATCTTGAGGTACCCTCTCTCTCCCTTACCTACATCATCAGGCCTTCTCTGCAGGAATGCCCCCCCCCCCCCCCCCCCCCCCCCCGCCCCCAATAACGGGTGTCTGGCCACTATCATAAAAGAATAGAATCATAGAATCCCTATAGTGCAGAAGGAGTCCATTTGGCTCATCGAGGCCTGCACGACCCATTGAAGGGGCACTTTATCCATGCCCACCCCGCCCCAACCCCATAATCTAACCTGCACATCCCTCGCCACAAAGGGGCAATTTATCATGGCCAATCCACCTAACCCACACATCTTTGGGCTGTGGGAGGAAACTGGAGCACCCGGAGGAAACCCGTGCAGACACGGGGAGAAGGTGCACACTCCATACAGGGAGTGACCTGAGGTCGGAATGTAACCCATGTCCGTGTGCCACCGCATCGCCCTTGTTCATATGCAATGAATTGTACTTTCTTTGCTTATTATACGTCTCTGTGATTTGCGCGCTTTAATACTGGAAGGTTCAGAAAGGTTGGAGATGTTTACATGAAATAAAGACATGCACTTTTATCGTGCTTTCATGAAGTCAGGGCTACCCAAAGCTCATCACAGCCAATGGTGTCATTTTGACATGCTGTCACTGTTGCAATGTGGGAAAGAGAGTGGCTAATGTGCATGGAGCAAGCTCCCACAAACTGCAGTGTGATAATGACACGTAATCTGCTTTTGTGACGTTGATAGAGGGATAAATATTGGCTCAAACTCCAGGGAGAACTGCTCTGAACGTCTTCAGAATAGTGTCATGGGATTGTTTAGGTCTTTCTCAGAGGATAGAAGGAGCCTCAGTTTCACATCGCCTTGTGACCAACTGAGACAACGTTCTTTTTCGATCTGGTTACCATGTCTTGATGAGGATTTCCTTATTCTACGAGCAACTTGATAGTGGTTACATTGTGTTTCTTAAACAAATCATTAGAACTCTTTTACAAAGACCACATGGTAATACACGGTTTTCTTGGACACAGATTATTCTGCATTTTGCTCACTTGGAGGCTTTTGGTGTCATGCTTACATCATCATTAACATCATTGTCTCATTAACAGAACCATTAACCCTTTATTGTACACACCATACCTTGGGATTTAACACACAAAGCAGGATGAAGATGAAGGTGCCCTGGAGACCGTTGACAAGGGAGGTTATAGCGGGCATCACGGTGTCTCCCGGAATCTGCACAATTCCCAAAATCCAAGGACAGCCCAAGACAAACATTTGAGCAATGGCTTTAAATGTCATCATCCTGCATCACAGAGAGAGAGAGATCAGCGAGAGATTAGAATTGTGAGTAATATAGACACAGGGGGAACTTCAATCACCATCACCAGGAGTGGTCTGGTAATGCTGCTTCTGAGCGAGCTGACTGAGTCTTCAGCCATCAGCTTGTGGCAAGCGCTGAGAGAATCACCATGAGCGAAAAACCTAGTTATTGCTCTTGGCTTGGTTTATGTGTGGGCAGATGTGTAAGTCTGTGACAGCATTGTCAGGGAGACCACTGCACAGTCCTTGGAGAGATCAAATCCCATCTACACACTGAGCGTACCCTCCTTCATGTTATCTGCCAGCAAGGTTAGTGGGATAGATCAACAACAGGCCCAGCAGCCCGAAAGCAAACATCCATCAGGTAGCCACGATTCATCACCACCCGCAGAATTGTATTCAAACACAATCTAATATCTCATTGCTGAACATATGCTTCACTCATTCATCATTATCAAGCCGGAGACCAGCCCTTATTCAAGAGCATGCTGGGAGCAGCACCAACCTGGTGAAGTCACAACACAGGGGTTTCATGCATGTTCAATAGTGGAAGCCACATAAGTTGACAAGATATAGGAGGATAATTAGGTCATTTGTCCCATAGAGTCTGCTCCGCCATTCGATCATGGTTGATCTCATCCTGGCCTTAACTCCACCCTCTTTCCCGTTCTCCATAACCCTTCAACCTATTCCCAATTTAACATCTGTAACTCCTCCTTCAATTTACTCAATGTCCCAGCATCCACTGCAGTCTGGGGTAGAGAGTTCCACAGATTCACAACCCTTTTGGAGAAGTAATTTCTCCTCAACTCAATTTTAAATTTGCTTCCTCTTATCTTAAGACTATGACCTCTTGTTCTAGATTGTCCCCCGAAAGGAAGCATCCGCTCCACATCTACTTTATCCATCCTCAATTTGATCTTCCCTCAATCTTCTAATCTCAAGAGAGTAAAGGCATAAACTGTTCAATCTCTCTTCATACGACAAACCCCTCATCTCTGGAATCAATCTAGTGACTCTCCTCTGAACTTTCTCCAATGTCACTACATCTTTCCTCAAATAAGGGACCAAAACTGTGCAGGTGTTGTCTCACCAATGCCTTGTATAGTTGCAACAACACTTCCCTACCTTTATTCTCTATTCCTTTAGCTATAAATTCTGACATTCCATTTGCTTTCTTTATTATCTGCTGTACCTGCATGCTTGTTTTCTGTGACTCATAAACAGATCCCTCTGCATGGATCACCCCAAAATCTCTCCCCATTTAGATAATAAGTTGCCTTCCCATTTTTCCGACCAAAATGCTTGACCTCAAACCTATCTACGTTAAACTCCATCTACCACATTTTGGCCCATTCTCCTAACTTATCTGTATCCATTGTTGTCCCACCTATTTTTGTGTTGTCTGCAAATTTGGCTATAGAACCTCCTATGCCTGTATCCAAGTCGTTTATGTAGATTGTAAATAGCTGGGGCTCAAGGACCTGTAACCTATGACACCCCACTAGTTACATGTTGCCATCCAGAGAAAGATCAGATCAGTTTAATCCCAACAGTCTGTTTTGTGTCCATCAGCCAGTCTTTTATCCAAACTAATAAATTACCCCAAATCCCATGTGATCTGCCCTTGTGCAGCACCTTATAAACACCTTCCGGAAGTCTACAGGACTTATATCTACGGGATCCCCATTATCCACTTTGCTTGTTACATCTTCGAAGAACTCCAGCAAATTAGGCAAACATGATTTGCCCTTCGTAAAACCATGCTGACTCTGATAGATAACATTTTGACTTTCCAGATTTCCTAACATTACTTCCATGATAATTGATTCTAATAATGTCCCAACAAAGATGTTATTGACAAAGTTATGTGATTCCTTTGTCAATAAGTCAGATTAAAGCTCTACAGCCCAGTCAGGAATGCTTGTGGACCTGTAAGCTGTAAATGGGAGGAGGCTCCATGAGCATTCCCATCTTCAACAAAGACAAGGTGGATATTGTAGTGTCAGGCTAACAGAATGGAGACGTTGATGTTTGACGTAGATCATGATGACATCAGTCAGTCATGTGTTGGGCTCGAGAGAGAGAGAGAGAGGGAGAGGCTGGAATACAGCATGTTCAGGAGCAACATACCTACTCTATAGAATGTAGAATCCCTACAGTGCAGAAGGAGGCCATTCAGCCCATTGCGTCCACTAATAAACAAGTGTTACATGGATACATAGAAGATAGGAGCAGGAGGAGGCCTTTTGGCCCTTCACGCCTGCTCCGCCATTCATCAAGATCATGGCTGATCAACCAACTTAATAGCCTAATTCTGCTTTCTCCCCATAGCCTTTGATCCCATTCTCCCCAAGTGCTACATCCAGCCGCTTCTTAAATATATTCAAAGTTTTAGCATAAACTACTTCCTGTGGTCATGAATTGCACAGGCTCACTACTCAGTGTGAAGAAGTGTCTCCTTATCTCTCCTTACCACCCTCCCACCTAATTTGGTATCATCTGCAAACTTTGCGATGTTACATTTTGTTCCCTCATTCAAATCATTAATATATATTGTGAATAGCTGGGGTCCCAGCACCGATCCCTGTGGTACCCCAATAGTTACTGTCTGCCAATTTGAAAATCATAGATTATCATAGAATTTACAGTGCAGAAGGAGGCCATTCAGCCCATCGAGTCTGCACCGGCTCTTGGAACGAGTACCCTACCCAAGGTCAACACCTCCACCCTATCCCCATAACTCAGTAACCCCACCCAACACTAAGGGCAATTTTGGACACTAAGGGCAATTTATCATGGCCAATCTACCTAACCTGCACATCTTTGGACTGTGGGAGGAAACCGGAGCACCCGGAGGAAACCCACGCACACACGGGAAGGATGTGCAGACTCCGCACAGACAGTGACCCAAGCCGGAATCGAACCTGGGACCCTGGAGCTGTGAAGCAATTGTGCTAACCACTATGCTACCGTGCTGCCCCTGATCCATTAATGGATCCAAAAGGATCCATTAATTCTTACTCTTTGTTTCCTCTCTGCCAACCAGTTTCTATCCATCTCAATACATTTCTTCCAATCCCATACACTTTAATTTTGCACAATAATCTCTTATGCAGGACTTTGTCAAACGCCTTCTGACAGTCCAAATATACCACATTGATTGGCTCCCCCTTGTTGACTGTACTGGTTACCTCTTCAAAGAATTCCAACAGATTTGTCAAGCATGATTTTCCCTTCATAAATCATGCCAACTCTGACTGATCCTGCCACTGCTTTCTAAATGTTCCGCTATAAAGTCCTAGATAATGGATTCAACCATTTTCCCCACTGTTGGGCTATAATTCCCTGATTTCTCTCTATCTTTGAATATCGTGAATTAAGTAACAGAATGCATCTACAGTCTGTCCAAGGGAGATAGGTCACGCATTCCCATAATACGAACCACTCCATGAGTCCACAGACCAGAGGGACCATCCAAAACATGATGGCATAGTGGAGACATCAATGTAAAAATTACATTGGTGAAACTGATGGACCATCAGCAAGAGACTGAATTTAAAAAACCCGGTAGCAGCTCGTACTTACAACTCTACAGAAGGAGGAGGCAAACTGGAAGGCGATGATGATGCCGGCAGAACTCGGCAGCCCCTGCCTTTCCTGGAGCCATTTGAAAAATTTGATAGTCCGCAGAGAGACCAGAGCTGGAAGGTTTTGGAAGAAACCCTGCCTCAGCTATCGGATGACATTGGATCGTATGTTAAAGAGCAACAATATTCTCCTGAAGCAGGGGCTGAAGGAGCCCACTGTGGACTTTGACACCCTTCTCAAGGCCATTAACATATCTTACTCCGCCGTTGGAATCCCACAATTGATCACGTGAGACAGGCTGAACTTATTGAAATAATGTGGGCTATAATTCAGCTCCGAGGCTTCACATTCACTCTGTTTACTGGGTACCGGTCTCATCGAACAGGCGCCTGAATGGGGCGACGAGGGGCTTTTCACAGTAACATCATTCAAGCCTACTTGTGACAATAAGCTATTAAAAACATTTTTTTTGTAAAAGGCCTACAAGTAGTGCCTTTCTCCCCCCCAACCCCTGCCTCAAGCATCACCCCCCGTGCCCCCGCCCAACAAGAGAAAGCCTCCAAAACTGGTGAAAGGTTAGGAAAAACCACAGTGGCCATTTTGAGATGCTCATGTTGTACTGCAAAAAATATAGATGTATGGACCTCCCAGCAGGGGCATAGAATGCTTCCAGTGTTGGTAGACTGGACATTTGAATTGTTTCTGCACATCCAACAACTTTAATCGAGGTGAAAGATCAGAAAATATTGATGAAACACACACAATTCAAGAAATTAGAAATCAAGCCAAAGTTACAGAGTTACAGAAGTAATTGGGGAGAGGTGGTGTAGTGCTATTGTCGCTGGACCCTGGGGACCCAGGTTTGATCCCCACCATGGCAGATGTTCAAATTTGAATTCAATTAAAAATGTAGAATCAAAAGTCTAATAATGACCATTAATCCATTGTCGATGGTGGTAAAAATCTACCGAGTTCACTAATATCCTTGAGGGAAGGAAATCTGTCGTCCTTACCCAGCCTAGTTGACATGTGACTCCAGATCCACAGCAATGTCGTTGACTCTTAAATGCCCTCTGAAATGGCTGAGCAAGACACTCAGTTCAAGGGCAATTAGGGAAGGGCAACAGATGTTGGCTTCGCCACTGTCCACATCCCATGAATAAAAAACAGTCCATTGGCTGGCTACATTGTAAGTTAAAAGCTATGGCACCACCTTTAAAATTAATACCGCAGCTGGCATTAACATACAACTGAGTGATCTGGTCTGTCTTCAGCCAATAACCCTTCATTCGTCAGATATCAAGTTGAAAAGTCCAGGTGGCACAAAACCTCAAATCTGAAGGGGTGAATGATCATTGTATCGCTCTGTGCTGTCCACCGTCATGCCACCTTATTATTGGAGATGTGGACATTCTTCCTGAAACCCTGTAGAACCAGATGATGACCAGCCCTTGAACAACTCAACATCTGTAATGGAATGTTCAATATTTTGTTTAGGAACAATAAACCTTCATCTACAGCAGCTGAGGAGGTTTATTCAATCAGTAGTGAGTTCCTCACTATCACAGAGACACCATTCACTAGACCCAGGTTGAGGTTATGAATTTCTCAGCTTTTCATGGAGCTAGGCCGGTGGTGGCAGATGCACAAGGCACTGAACTGACAGTGACCATCCTCATGAAGACCTGCTGGACTTCATCTGGCTTTTCCACGAAGAAAGTAATGAGGAAGAAGCACTGAGCGATCTATTGGAAGATGAGGTTGTTCCATGTTTCCAATTGATAGACAACCAGATGAAGTCTCTGATGTGTTTTTTGAGGAGTCGGCTGTGTTTGTAGCGTCAGAGCAGCATTCAGATCTTTATTGCACTGAAACTACCAATTTAACAATTGGTTGTCCAAAAGAGTCTTTCAGAGAAAATGCCTTGCTGACTCAGCCCATACAGGATCACACTGCCAAAGAGTTCGTCGCACATTTTCCCATGGGTGAAAGACCCATTGAGGCCCCTACCTCAGCACCTGCTGCAAATCCTCTTCCCTCGAGAGCTGGCCGCACTCAGCCTGCAGCAGAATCTTCAACACCCTAAAAGCTTTAGAATTTGTCCCTGAGTTTGTTTGTCTGCAGGAAACCCATCTTTATTTTACTTTCCAATTGCAGAAAATGGTGCTGCCTTATCTCCATATCCTCAGCATTTCTTCCCATTGTCCATTGAGGAGCAAGTCAAGCAGAGAGAGAAGTGTGATTCTCTTCCCACTGTCTACGGAAAGTAAACATTACTTCTGAAAACCATCAGGAAAACAATCTTGTCCTTTTCCTGAAAGGCTTACTGGAAGTTTGTCATTGTTCCTTTGCTGTCCGGATTCATTGGAATTTCAGATCTTTAATACCTTTTCTGTCTTTATTCAGCACTAAATGATGCGGCGGTGAGAGTCTTCATTGGAGTTCAAGATCATTCATCTTCTAAAGGTTTTTCGTTGTGTGTTTTGAGGGAGCAAAACATTCCTCAAAGAATCCCGATTTCTTCTCTTCTAGTCCAATGGTCCTAAGGTTGATGATCTCCAGTTTTCTCTCTTGGGTTAGTCTTTCATTGCAAAGGATTCACTGTCCTTGCAGTTCAGAAGGCCAAAATCCTACACTCTACCTACTGGCAATGATGCAAAATTCCTATCCCATTCTGCTGATGTTGATGTCTTCCAAGGTGAAGTAGAAAGCCCGCATGTCTCCAATACGCCTTCCTCAAGGGCCGAGGATACTTTGGGAGACTGAATCCCTCAGGACTGTGAATGGGGAGGGTGAAGCGTTGGATTTAGGGTTGAATAGAAACTATCTATGTAAAAAGTGGTTGATAGAAATGCAATACAAATAGCTCAAAAACAAATGTGGCATAAATGGTGACCCATCTTTCCTTAGACAGACGTAGAAGCCAATTATCTCAGTCCCAAGGTATCAATGCAGGAAATTCCCTCCACAACATAATGGGCTTGGCTATCATTAGCTGCGCCATCCATCCCCCATCATAATGTCAGAAGAAGGAAAGTTCAGTGGTTGCGCAGTGTTTAGCTTCATTTCCAATTTCCCAGAAAACAATGAGTCCATGCCGGGATGTTGTCTGACCTGGGCAACATCCAGGCTCGGGCTGTTGAGTGACAAGCAACCATCACATTACAGGAGTGACGGATGATTACTCTCTCCAACAAGGGACAGATGAATCACTGGGCCGCTGTGCTGCTGCTTGATTGATACTGCTGAAAGACCTGTGTCTGAGAGAGCAGCACCCCCTCCCAACTGTACCCTCGAGACTGACCTTTTATTTGTGTGATCTGTGTTCAAGTTGAGACCATGGAGGTAAGTCTTCTGATTACCATTACCATGATTTATTCATGAGCTGTGATCTGCATACTTTATTGAATGCTTTTTAAATTACTAATAATCACATTTCACTCTTTTCCTTTTAATAATGCTTATCTTTGAAGGTACTTGTATAAACCTTATGGAATCATATCGCCCAAAAGCAGGCCAATCAGCCCATCATATCAATGTTGGTTTCTTTGAAAGAGCATTCCAATTAGTCCCACTCCTCTATTCTTTCCTCATAGACCTGCAAACATTTCCTTTTATAATCATTTCTGTAAACTTGAAACTATTTCCATCAAACCCCAGACACTGTGACACTCACCTCATGTCATTAAGTTTAGACACTTGACTGTCACGCTTGGCAACTTCTCGTTTCAATATCCAGAGGAATGTGAAGAATAAACCTGTGTTGACCTGTTGGAAGATTTGATGACATGTGGAGTGAACATCAACAAATTCTGATGGAATATACCTGGAGTTTGGACTTTTTGACTCTGAAATGTGTTTGTGATTTGCCAGTGATGCTCACAGCCAGATGTTGTGGAATTTTGAACTTTTCTTTCTTTTTCTGAATATTTGCTCTTTCTCCTCAGAAGTAACTGTTTTTTGGAAAGAGTGATTAGAGAGAGGGAGAAGGAGAGGCAGTGGGGTTATGGGGAAGAGGGTGGGGGAGGGAGGCTGTGGCAGAGAGGGTACGGGGGAAGAATGATATCGAGGAGAGAAGCTCTGTTAGATACTGCAAAATATGGGGTGCAATCTACTGGCCTCGTCACGCTGGGGTGAAAATGAGCGGGCCGGTTAGATACCGGCAGAGGCCAAAATCGGGAAACTTGCCGGGCACTGATTGTTTTCCGATATAACTGGCCGCTCCTTTGGCGAGTCTGGGTCCCGCCGAGATTTGGCGAGAAACCAATAATCACCAATTAAGTCGAATCTCCATCCCAATAACGGGAAGGATCCCCTATCGAACGGCAATCTGTGATCTAACCGCCTCCCCAGTGAGCGGCACGCAGGCGCCATTTAGTCCACCTATTAAAAACGTGAAGCCAGTGGAATGGCTGCTGTGGGGATCCGAGGAGGTGAGTAGCCGTCTTCGAAATCTAGCGTGGGGAGGGAGGGGGTGGAAGAGTCTTCTGGAGGATGGGCTCGGTTGGTTGTTGGGCCGCCATTGGTGGGGTGTTGTCCCTGGTCTGAGGGGCGGGGGTGGATTGTGGATTGCCGTCGGTACGCGTGCCATGAAGTAGTGGTTGTTACTGCCTCGCGTCCTAATCAGACTGTGAGGCCTGGATACTCTGCCTGAACTCCGGGTGGTAGCAACAGCACAGAAGCAGCAGCCAACATTGGTGCGGCACCTGTGCCATGTCCTTGCAGCCTTGGCATCACATAGAGGACGAGGCTACCTTCTCCCAGTGGCCGTCATGGTCACTGCAGCTCTGAACTTCCACTCCTCGGGATCATTCCAGGGCTCGTGTGGGGACTCGTGTGGCATCCTAACTAACAGCCCACAAATGCAGGAGGGGCACAAGGTGTGATGGCAGGCGCAGAGTTGCTTGGAGAGCTGGTGCCAGGCGCAGTGTTGCGGGGAATGTGGAGGGATGGCAGGCAGGACTGGTGCCATGGGGCCGCTACAAATTCACCCATGGAGGTTGTTGAGCTTCTGCGGCACTGGGTAGCCGTCCTCCTGGTTACACTCCTCCAGCTGATGGGCAAGCCACATTGGCTTTACAGTGGCTGACCCTCCGACCCTCTTGGGGGAATAGGTATCCCTCCTGGACTCGACCGCGTTCATGAGCCTGGCCAGGTCAGCACCCCTGAATCATTGTGCTTATCCAAGCGGTGGCATGGCTGAGTGCCGTCTGGGGTTTGCTCTGTGGGATCAGTTTAGGTGTTGCTCTCCCTCGTTAGTGGGGAGCTGATGGGCACCGTCCTGGCGTATCAGCTGGCAGGACAGTCAATTGCGGCCCGTGAGGCATTGATAATTGGTCAAATAAACGTTAGATACCGGTAACGGCCTCGACATTCTAAGAAATTTGTTCTAACTGTGGCTCACTACAACACTTAGAACACATTTGGTTTGATCGCGTCCATGTGTTTGTGTTGCAAACTGCAATGTGCATCTTGTCCACTTGAGGCTGCCAAACACACATGTACCAGCAGAGGGAACTGTTAGGAAGGGTAATACATTTTTAACAGCTCCTGCATGTTCCAATTCTGGACATCACTGGCTGAATATTTAACTGTGTCTGTTCCAAGAATGGGAAGAGATGCTTTGTAATATATGCTATAAGGAAGGAAAATATCGAGTGCAGATGAGGGGCAGTTTGATTGCTGTGCATGGGAGTGAAGTTAGATATCTAAATAGATCCAAAAATGTTTACTGCGCATTTAAAACATAATCAGTAGGTGAACCGTTATAAATCAAACACCAGAATATTGAAATAGGCAGCATAAAAATTACCACAATAATCAGATACACAGGCCCAAGGAAACTCCACACGAGTCCTGTGACTAGATCGAGCCAGCAGCTGGAAGTTAAGAAAGGAAATCAGTCAGAATGATGAGTGACGAAGAGAATAAAACCCTCGAAGTGTGAAATCTTTATCATGCAACAACATTTTAGTACCCTGAGCATTGATGGGATGATGATATGCTGGGGGATTCTCCGTCAGTGGGATCCTCTGCATTGCTGGGATCGTACCCACGCCCGCGTGTTTCCCGCCAGCGTGGGGTGGCCACAATGGGAAACTCCATTGGCCGGCAGCGGGAACTGATAATCCCGCTGTCAGCGCGGGTGGGCCATGCCGGAAAACGGGGCTGGACGGACAGGGAATCCCGCCCATGATCTTTACGTTTACAGGTCACAGACTGACATTGAGGAGATTTCCGCCCCCCAATTAAGGCAGACATTAACATCGCCACGGTTTCTGAATGCCGAGCCTGTGTGCCAATTTCACAGAAACTCACATAGTTCAGAAGGCAAACCATTCTTGATTCAACCAGCATATCAAGATCCCACCATGGCATGACAAGAAAACTAAAATCACCACTTTCCATACAATTAGCGGGAGCCACCCCATATCTAACAGCCTCCCATGATCCAAACGCCTCCCCAGAAAGTGGACACACAGGCGCCGATTAGTGCTCCCTTTCAAAAACGTGAACCTGCCTGAGGAGCTGCTGCCGGGACCCGAGGAAGTGAGTAGCCATCATTGCTCACTGGCAAAGAGCCCGGGGGCACTGGGCTTGCTGCCCTTGTGCTCGGAGAGGGGGGGTGGGGGGGAACTGTGGGGGTGTCCAGCCTCATTTGGGATGAACTGCCATTGGGGGGTGGGGGTGGTTGTATGGATGGGCGGGGAGTCTCAGCTAGTGGGTGGGGGTTGGCACCCATGCGCGATCCCTCCATGCGAACCCGTGGATCATGTGTACCCGTTCCGGTGGCAACCTGTCTGTTGCTCACCGACCGCCCATAACTCCAACTGACCAGAGGCATCTGGCTCTGCAACTGAAGGCTGCTGCTAATAGGGAATTGGCAATCGGAGTTAGGTGAGCACTTCACATATCACAAATGGATCCCCGTGCCATGCAACATGTGGGGCTTATTGCCCAGCATCCCAATTAGATTTAATACCTGGGCACTGTGCCTGTACACTGCAAGAGGCCTCACCAGACGCAGCAGCCAACACCCGAACACCCAGGGGATGGGCCCCAGCCGCGGGCATATGTTTGTGGCCAGGGTTTGCCAATGGGGAACAAAGGGGCAGCACGGTAGCATTGTGGATAGCACAATCGCTTCACAGCTCCAGGGTCCCAGGTTCGATTCCGGCTTGGGTCACTGTCTGTGCGGAGTCTGCACATCCTCCCCGTGTGTGCGTGGGTTTCCTCCGGGTGCTCCGGTTTCCTCCCACAGTCCAATGATGTGCAGGTTAGGTGGATTGGCCATGATATATTGCCCTTAGTGTCCAAAATTGCCCTTAGTGTTGTGTGGGGTTACTGGGTTATGGGGCTGGGGTGGAGGCGTTGACCTTAGGTAGGGTGCTCTTTCCAAGAGCCGGTGCAGAAGACTCGATGGGCCGAATGGCCTCCTTCTGCACTGTAGATTCTATGAAAAAAAAAATGTTCTGTTTGGGTGTCTGGGTGCAGGGTGTGGGGTCTGGTGAGCAGGGACTCCCGCTGTGGCTGGGTGTGCGTGGGCAGGGTGTGCTGGGGGTGTGTGGGGGGGGCCAGAAACCCCCTGTCTAGGGGGATAGGGCATGGGATTCGTGGTCGGCATCGCGGAACATAGAGCCAAAGGCGTCATACTGGTTGTGGTGAAGGCTTTTTAATTTGTTGCTAACAAGTGTACACCATTCACCCAATGGTGCCACCCCACCCACCCTGCCCCTCTCCCCCATGCACAATCCCCTCCTTACCCCCTATCTACCTCCTTACCCCGCTTCCCCCCCATGCCCTCTCAGTGTTCCTCGACCTACTTATCCTTCCTTGCTCTTCCGCTGCGTCTAGGTGTTTCCCCAGGATGCACATCAGAGATGGAGGCAGCCTGCTGTCAACAATGTCCCGTGGCCTTCGGTGCCCCTGGTAGGTATCCTATGGAGGCTGGAAGGCCCCAATGCATGCCCCGCTGTGCCACTCTGTTCTGAGTGCTGGCTGCGAGACATGGACTCGTCAGAGGGGTGGAACTTAGGGGAGCTGGTGGGTGCCATCGCCATTCCATAGGATGGGCCCAGGTTGGCAACCAGCACCCTCTCCTCCTGTTCGGTGCCCATAGGGCTTTGGGGTTCACCTCGGAATGGAGGGGCATCTGGATTGAGCCCCGGATGCCCCAGCGTCTGGCCTTGCCAGTCCTGGCAGCTACCCAATGTCTGCACCACGGTGTCAACACCCTCGTCTCCTCAGTGACTGGGACATGCTCTGCAGCGCCTCGGCAATGCCCACCTGAGACAGGAAGAAGTGCCACAGCGCCTCCGCTCGGCCATTCCTGTCTGAGTCCGTGACTCATCAAGGTCCACTTGGTACTGGTCACGTCCCCCATCGAGTCGAGGGTCTACCGAGGCCCTCAGCCATGACTGTCACCGACTGAGCCAAGCCTTAGACCTCCACTCGTGCTGTGACATTGTGCATCAGGCTCTCCACTGTGGTTGCTACCCTAGCAGTGTTGGCCTCAGTTCCACACATTGCTGGCGACATCTCCTGCGCCTGTAGTCTCTGGGACTCCTCCAATCGGCTATGGACCTGCTGGAGTGTCGCTGACATTCCCCTCTGAACCTCACGGCCACTCCCTATCGACTGCATCAGCTCCGGGTAACCCTGTTCCAGAGGCTCAGCATCTGACTGGGACCTAACTGGGTCCCGGGATCCAGCAGTTCTCTGACTGCTGTCTCGCCTGAGCATTCCTGCCTTCACCTGATCTGCATCAGCACGTTTGTGGTGCTCATCAGATTGTGCACCAGAATCCTGTCCACTAACATTGCCCACTGAGGTGTGTGTCTCTGCGCTGGTGGAGGGTGGGGATGACCAGTGTGATGCATTGATGGTTGCATTCTCGGAGCTTTACTCCGAGGTGTTCTCATGGGAGATGGCGAGGGGAACCATCCCGGATGGACCGTCGCCGTCGGCTGGAGGTCCTGTGGGAGATTGGACATGTGGTCAGTGGGAGGGATGTGTCAGTCTGTATGGCATCAACAACTCAAGTTTGACAGGTCATCTGGTTGTGAGACACAGAGGGGACATTGTTAGCCACACACTTGGATCACTGCACTGGTGGGGGGGGAAGGGAATTCGCGGCCGGTGGGGGGTAAAAGGAAGGGTCAGGAGGAGGTGCTTCGCGTTGGTGGGCGGGGTTCAGTGTCAACTCACCCATGCGTAGGCCATTGACCTTTTCTTTTAATTAAGGGGCAATTTAGCATGGCAAATCCACCTACCCTGCACATCTTTGGGTTGTGGGGGTGAGCCCCACGTAGACACGGGGAGAATGTGTAAACTGCACAGGGACAGTGACCCGGGGTCGTGATCGAACTCGAGTCCTCAACGCTATGAGGCAGACCGTCACAGAGCTGCCCGAGCTGGCGGTCGCTGACACTTAATCCCAGGCGGCACTGGCTGCCTTGTAGTTCACCCTCTGGGACCCTCAGGGGAAACAGGACATCCATCCTGGCCTGGACCTCCTCTAAGAGCTTCCCTTGGTCTGCATCTCCAAATATTGGGTCCGGTTGTCTCAGCGCCATGGCTGCGAGCTGAGTGAGGTTGGCTGCACAAGACCAGTTTAGATGCTGCTCTACCTTGTTCGCCATGGCTGGCAAGCACGGTGCTGGCGAATTGGCTGGCGAGCCATGATTTGTGGCATGAAGCCCATTAAATGGACCAATTAACGGTGAATTGCGGTGACAGCCTCGTTGGGCCGAGCATTGAAGCTGTTCCTGCTCGCTACCACACTAAGAAATATTTTCATTGAATCACATCCACTGCATCTGGTTATTTGTGGGGCCTGTCTGGGCTGTTTGAGGCTGGCGTTTCTCAACTGCACGAGCCACATCTGTGAGTTGAAACGTTGATCAGATTCCCAAGTTGGCTTCCCGACAAAAGATTCCATGACACTATTTTGAAGAACAGCAGAGGAATTGTGCTTGGTGTCCTGGTCTATATGCATAAAACTGATGATCCGGTCATCATCCAATTACTACTGGGGCTTCCCTTGAATATTTCCTCTGAAAGACAGCGGATCTAATTGTTCAGAACTCCCTCAGTACTGCATCAGAAAGTCAGGCCCCAGAGTGGGACTTGAACCCAAAATCCCATTACACAGAGGCAAGACTGTTAGCAACTGAAGCCCGGCTGACATGTAAGTGAAAGAGATAATTGGAAACAGTGGAGATGACTGGAAGGACGGAAGAAAGAGGGAAAATCGACCGTGGATATCTAAGGAAATAAGGGAGAGTATCAAATTGAAGGAAAAAGCATATAAAGTGGCAAAGATTGCTGGGAGATTAGAGGACTGGGAAATCTTTAGGGGGCAACAGAAAGCTACTAAAAAAGCTATAAAGAAGAGTAAGATAGAGTATGAGAGTAAACTTGCTCAGAATATAAAAACAGACAGTAAAAGTTTTTACAAATATATAAGACAAAAAAGAGTGGCTAAGGTAAATATTGGTCCTTTAGAGGATGAGAAGGGAGTTTTAATAATGGGAAATGAGGAAATGGCTGAGGAACTGAACAGGTTTTTTGGGTCGGTCTTCACAGTGGAAGACACAAATAACATGCCAGCGACTGATAGAAATGAGGCTATGACAGGTGAGGACCTTGAGAGGATTGTTATCACTAAGGAGGGAGTGATGGGCAAGCTAATGGGGCTAAAGGTAGACAAGTCTCCTGGCCCTGATGGAATGCATTCCAGAGTGCTAAAAGAGATGGCTAGGGAAATTGCAGATGCACTAGTGATAATTTACCGAAATTCACTAGACTCTGGGGTGGTCCCGGTGGATTGGAAATTAGCAAACGTGACGCCACTGTTTAAAAAAGGAGGTAGGCAGAAAGCAGGAAATTATAGGCCAGTGAGTTTAACTTCGGTAATAGGGAAGATGCTGGAATCTATCATCAAGGAAGAAATTGCGAGGCATCTGGATAGAAATTGTCCCATTGGGCAGACGCAGCATGGGTTCGTTAAAGGCAGGTCATGCCTAACTAATTTAGTGGAATTTTTTGAGGACATTACCAGTGCAGTAGATAACGGGGAGCCGATGGATGTGGTATATCTGGATTTCCAGAAAGCCTTTGACAAGGTGCCACACAAAAGGTTGCTGCATAAGATAAAGATGCATGGCATTAAGGGTAAAGTAGTAGCATGGATAGAGGATTGGTTAATTAATAGAAAGCAAAGAGTTGGGATAAATGGGTGTTTCTCTGGTTGGCAATCAGTAGCTAGTGGTGTCCCTCAGGGATCCGTGTTGGGACCACAATTGTTCACAATTTACATTGATGATTTGGAGTTGGGGACCAAGGGCAATGTGTCCAAGTTTGCAGATGACACTAAGATGAGTGGTAAAGCGAAAAGTGCAGAGGATACTGGAAGTCTGCAGAGGGATTTGGATAGGTTAAGTGAATGGGCTCGGGTCTGGCAGATGGAATACAATGTTGACAAATGTGAGGTTATCCATTTTGGTAGGAATAACAGCAAACGGGATTATTATTTAAACGATAAAATATTAAAGCATGCCGCTGTTCAGAGAGACTTGGGTGTGCTAGTGCATGAGTCACAGAAGGTTGGTTTACAAGTGCAACAGGTGATTAAGAAGGCAAATGGAATTTTGTCCTTCATTGCTAGAGGGATGGAGTTTAAGACTAGGGAGGTTATGTTGCAATTGTATAAGGTGTTAGTGCGGCCACACCTGGAGTATTGTGTTCAGTTTTGGTCTCCTTACTTGAGAAAGGACGTACTGGCGCTGGAGGGTGTGCAGAGGAGATTCACTAGGTTAATCCCAGACCTGAAGGGGTTGGATTATGAGGAGAGGTTGAGTAGACTGGGACTGTACTCGTTGGAATTTAGAAGGATGAGGGGGGATCTTATAGAAACATTTAAAATTATGAAGGGAATAGATAGGATAGATGCGGGCAGGTTGTTTACACTGGCGGGTGACAGCAGAACTAGGGGGCATAGCCTCAAAATAAGGGGAAGTAGATTTAGGACTGAGTTTAGGAGGAACTTCTTCACCCAAAGGGTTGTGAATCTATGGAATTCCTTGCCCAGTGAAGCAGTTGAGGCTCCTTCATTACATGTTTTTAAGGTAAAGATAGATAGTTTTTTGAAGAATAAAGGGATTAAGGGTTATGGTGTTCGGGCCGGAAAGTGGAGCTGAGTCCACAAAAGATCAGCCATGATCTAATTGAATGGCGGAGCAGGCTCGAGGGGCCAGATGGCCTACTCCTGCTCCTAGTTCTTATGTTCTTATGAGAGAAAGAGAGCAGAGGGAAGGAGAGAGACAGAAGGTGAGCCAAGGGGCGAGAAGAGGAAAGGAGGGAAGTGTGGTGAATGTATTATGCCAATAATCCACCATTGTATTTGTATCTGTGCTATGCTGTTGCCCTTGTGGGCTTCTCCTGTGGGCCATTGTATGGCATTATCCATAGGGGAACATGTTGAGGCATGTATGGGCTCCGCCCATGGCTCCTCCCCTTGAAGGGAGGTATAAAGAGCAGTCGACCTGTAGGCGGTTCTCAGTATTGGATCAGTCGCAGGCAGGCACTGTTCTAAGTTGATTAAAGCCACGGTTTACTTCTACTCTTGTCTCGAGTGAATTGATGATCGCATCAGGAAGGGCATGAGGAAATGAAAGAGTGAGTTAGAGAAACATAAATTGTGGCATAATTATTGACAAAACAAGGCTGCATCAAAGAGAAGGAAATTTGAAGTCCACAGACTTGAGTTGAACGAGAAGGGCCCAATGTGTATTGAAAGGCTGGAAAACAATGAGACATGACTTACTGATCGTCTGACCCATAGCCATCAGGATGCACTGCAGCAGAAATTATCACAATGATAGCAGGGACTCCATAGCCAAAGGCGCACGTGAACCTGTTGATTTTCTTCAAATGGGAAACTGTCATATTTATGATGTTTCTGATCATGTGGTAGAGATGCACTGCCTCCAGAAACATCCAAAAAAATGCTGCCAGGTAAAGGAAGTGCAGAAATCCTGCGATAATCCCACACACCACCTGAAACAATGAAAAAAATGCCATGAGAACCTGTCATGAAGCCCTGAGTCCTTACAATTCCACCTGGACACAGTCTCAAAACTAACAGCTGTGCCCTTGCTAAAGTTTATGGACATCAGCAGGGTGTGCACCGTTTAGATAGAGCCCGTGGGCACCAGTACCACTGTAGAAGCATCCCTTACCACCATCTGTACTCTTTCCCCTTCCATTCCCGTCTATGGAATTCATAAAATTCCGAGAATTTACAGTGCAGAAGGAGGCCATTCAGCCCATCGAGTCTGCACCGGCTCTTGGAAAGAGCACCCTACTTAAGCCCATGCCTCCACCCAGTAATGCCGCAACGCCACCTCACCTTTTTTGGACACAAAGGGCAATTTATCATTCTCAATCCACCTAACCTTTGCACATCTTTGGACTGTCATAAGATACATCTATGTTTATAATGGAGTGGAGACAGGCAGTGATTGACACACAGGGTGACCAGTAAGCACACAGAACACAGCAGCCAATCACCAGACAGGACATGACCACTATAAAGCCAGAGGGCACTAGTTTCCCGCTCTCTCTGGACCCAGCCACCGAGACAGTCAGAGCTCGTGAGCATAGCCAGTGCAAACACCATGTGGTAGTCAGTAAGTCCTGTTAGGCTAGTATCAGGTCTCCAGTCAAGTCAGCATAGTGTCAACCCACAGTTGAACATGTATAGTAGTTAAGACGTTAAATAAAATCATGTTGCATCTTATCAAGTGTTAGTCTGTCTCTCGCTACACTGCATCAAGTGCAGTCCACAGCGACCCAGCCAGCCCAACACATCATGGTACCAGTAAGTGATGCTGAAAATTGACGGATCTACCTTGAGTGAATCAGCGTTGACCAGCAAACAGCCATCCGGTGACATGGAAACGTCCGCCCTCCGCAGCTCTGCATCTCCGGCAACCTCGGTGCAAATTGGAAGATCTTCAAACAAAAGTTCCAACTCTATCTCGAAGCCACCGACCTCGAAGCCGCATCGGGCGCCAGGAAGATCTCAGTATTCCTCTCCACAGTCGGGGACCACGCAATCCACATCTACAACTCCCTTACATTCACTGAAGGCGAAGACAAGACGAAATTTAAAACAGTCCTGCTGAAGTTCGACAGCCACTGCGACATTGAGGTGAAAGAGAGCTTTGAACGGTACGTTTTCCAGCAGAGGCTTCAGGGTAAGGATGAACCTTTTAAATCCTTTCGACCCATCTCCGCGCAGTCATGTAGCTATGACTCGACAGCTGATTCCATGATCTGGGATCAGATCGTTTTCGGGGTCCACTCCGATTCCCTTCGCCAGCAGCTCCTGAAAGTCAAGCAGCTCACCCTCACCATCGCCATCGAAACGTGCGTTCTCCACGAACATGCTAACAATCGGTACTCCCACATCAGGGCGGCAGAAACGGCAAAGCTAACCACCCACGAGGCGGAACGGGTACAGGCTATCGCACAAATGAGTAGCGACGAAAGTGGCCATTTTGCGCGCTTTTCCCGGGCCCCTGCGCATGCGCGCCACGACCGAGGGGACGGCGAACCGACTGCGCAGATGCGTACGTCGTTTGACTGCACTGCGCATACGCAAGGAACGCGCTGACGTGGCTTCATGACGTGTCCGAATTGTGGCTCCGCCCATTTAAAGCAGCAATGTCTGGCAAAATCACGACGGTGTCTACAGTGTGGCAAGCTTGGCCACTATGCAGACCTTTGCAGATCTGCTCCACTGCCCAGCATCCAGCGATCCCAGCCATGGCACAGAAGCATCCGTTCAATACAGCAAGGCCATGCCAGACTCCGACCCCGACAGTCCAACAGACCCTGATGCTGAGTGCCTCAAATCCCCATTCCGGGTGGACATCATTACGAAGCATGCGCTACCTTTCTCCAAGATAGTAAAGCACCTCACGATCCTCAGCGTGGATCCCGACGACGAGCGGTGTGCTGTCCTCACAGTTAACAAGTCTCGCATCCGCTTCAAACTGGACACCGGCGCATTGGCGAACCTCACCTTGAAATCCGATCTCGACACCATCCGTGTCAGACCAAGTATTCTTCCACCAGTCTGCCAGCTCCTTGAATACAATGGCAATGCCATAGCTGCCAGTGGCTCACACCAACTCGGAGTGTCCAATAAGTCAATTAAAGCGACACTGCGGTTTGAGATCGTAGGACCTGACAGAGCATCCCTACTCGGTGCTCGGGCCTGCAAACCCCTGAACCTGGTTCAGTGAGTCCACACCATGTCATCCTCACAGGCGACGGCCTCACCTGATGAAAACTTCCAGGCTGAAATTGATGACATCATCACGCAGTACGACGGAATGGGCACACTCCCATACCGATACAAAATCCTGCTCAAACCAAACGCCACCCCTATAATTCACGCACCACGTTGGGTGCCGGCACCCCTCAAGGACCGCCTGAAGCAGCAATTACAGGACCTCCAGGACCAGAGCATCATATCAAAGGTCACAGATCTCACGGACTGGGTCAGCTCCATGGTCTGCGTCAAGACACCATCAGGGGAGCTTCGAATCTGCATCGACCCCAAGGATCTAAACCACAACATCATGAGGGAACATTACCCGATACCAAAACGAGAAGAGTTGACCGGCAAGATGGCTCACGCCAAGTTCTTTACGAAGCTGGATGCCGCCAAGGGGTTCTGGAAAATACAGCCTGACGCACCCATGTCGCAAGCTGTCCACATTCAATACCCCGTTTAGTCGCTACTGCTACAACCGGATGCCTTTTGGCATCATCTCTGCCTCAGAGGTATTTCACCGCATCATGGAACAGATGATGGAGGATATCGAGGGGGTGTGAGTGTACGTTGACGATGTCAGAATCTGGTCCACAACTCCTCAAGAAACATCGCTCGCCTCAAGCAGGTATTCCACAGAATCCATGAGCATGGTCTCCAACTCAATAGGGCCAAGTGCTCGTTCGGTCAATCAGACAACAAATTCCTCGGTGACCACATCTCGCAGCAAGGTATGCGCCAGATGCTGACAAGGTTTTGGCGATCAACACCATGAAGACCCCAGAGGACAAGAAGGCGGTCCTCCGCTTTTTAGGGATGGTCAACTTCCTCGGGAAGTTCATTCCCAACATGGCGTCCCACACCACAGCCCTCCGCCATCTTGTCAAAATGTGTTAAGGTTTAACCAATGAGGTTAAACCCTAGAATGCAGGGGTGAGGGGTTTAACATGGTTGTGTCCTTGTCTTTTCCTGATGGGTTCCATTCGATTCTGGAGATGTGGCAGAAATCTGGTGGAACATGCGACACAATTCGGGGCCTTTTCATTTTTACTTCTGATTTTAAATTTATTAACAAAATTTAATTTATTAACAAATTAATTAACAACATTTCTAAAACCAACCAGGAATTGGGGCGACTGAGCAAACATTTAAAACAAGCTGCAAACTCCTTGAGCATGAGCAGCGAGAGCCAGAAACTGCCTTCTGCTGAAGCACATTGAGAGCTGGACTCAGGCAGCTGGGCAGACCTATTCACTCACACTGAGGCTGACTGATGGTGGGAGGAGGAAAGCATTGGGGATCTGCTAACCGGCTAAACACTAAGATACACGATTCGATTCACTAGACATGAGGAAAAAGCAATGGGTAGGCCCCACGGTGGCATGTTTTTGTGGGACATTTTCCAGCAGCGGAAGAGGCGGGCTCGCTATTGGCTGCCGTGGGGATGTTTTGGTTCCGCCGATGTTTATGGTGTTTTGGATGGTTCACCCGTTCTGCTGCCTGGGAACCTGCTGCAGGGATTGTCTTCAGTGCAGGAAACCAGGGCAACATGCATGGGGTCAGACCCCAAGAATGAATTTAAAAAACAAACTGACACGTCGATAAATACACACACACACACTTAATCCATGGACACACAAATAGATAAACAGCTA
Organism: Scyliorhinus canicula; assembly: GCF_902713615.1. Taxonomy (NCBI): domain Eukaryota; kingdom Metazoa; phylum Chordata; class Chondrichthyes; order Carcharhiniformes; family Scyliorhinidae; genus Scyliorhinus; species Scyliorhinus canicula. The sequence continues at coordinate 15,730,831 of NC_052170.1, forward strand.
GGTAGATAGCCAACACATGGGATGATAGTAGGTATACATCCACACAGCGAGAACTATCACAGATAATGGTGTTGCACTTTGACACTTGGAGTTACACTCACACCCACACACAAGCACACGGATAACAATGAAAATACTTGCATTTATAAAGTGCCTTGAACATAGCAAAACATCCCAAAGTGTTTCACATGCTTGTTATCAGAGAAAAATGTAAACTGACACCAAGCCAAAGCTGGAAACATTAAGTTTAAGACGTGAGTTAAAGAAGCAAAGTGATGACTGAGAGGTGGAGGGAATTTCAGTTGACGGCGCAATCACTAATTGAGGGGGAAAGAGCTAAGGGATTCACAAGGGGTTTCCTGCACTCAAATAAATGCACAACCATAGTTTTCTGGATACACAGACATCCATTGATGTGAACATACACATTCCTAAACACACAAAAACAGTCATGCGCACTGCTGACTATGAAGGGGTTCTTACCCGGTTCCTGGTTTCCCCAAACCCGACCAAGAAGAGCAGCGATCCCAGAAATAGACTCAGGCACAGATGCATGTGAGTGGCATTTAAGGCACTTTTTAAACTGGAGCAGAGGGCAAATGTCACAACGCTGATCCCAAGGCACACCAGCGAAACACAGAGCACAACTGTTGATATTATGATGACAACATCAGGATGAAGCTACGTAAAGAAAGAATTCGCATTTTATATTTGTCTTTCAGAACATCACAAAATGCTGTTCAGTAAATGGGATAATGTTGATGAGCAGGGGGAACAACCAAAAAATTAGCGTTAGGCCATTAATGGGTAATGTGAGGGAGAAGTTCATCACACAAATCTACTGGAAACCTGGAACTCTCTCCCCGCCCACCCAAAAAAAACATCTTACAGCTGAGGGGGGGTCAATTGAAAATGTCAAAACTGAGATTGATGGATGTTTGTCAGGCAAGGGCATTACTTGCTTGTTTTTCATTATTGGTTCTTGGGACATGGACATCATTGGCAAGGCCATCATTTGTTGCCCATCCGTAATTGCCATCGAACTGGATGGCACACAAAGCCATCTCAGAGGGGCAGTTGAGAATCAACCACATTTCTGTGGATGTGGAGTCCCATGTAGGCCAGACCGGGTAAGGATGGCAAATTTCCTTCCCTGAAGAACCAGATGGGCTTTTACGACAATTAATTATACCTTTGTGGCTATTCCAACAACAGTCGATGGTACAAAAACAGAAAATGGTGGACAATCTCAGCAGGTCTGACAGCGTCTGTGGAGAGAGAAGGGAGCTAACGTTTTGAGTCTGGCTGACTCCCTGTCAGAACTGCTGAGATTGCCCAATACTTTCTGTTCTTGTTGCAGATTTCAACACCCACAGTATTTTTCTATCATAATGATCGATAACAGTTTCTTGTTCATTATTACTGAGACGAGCTTTCAATTCCATGTTTATTGATCAGGGCCGAGAAACATCCCGCTATCCAATGGTACTTTGCCGTTTTTTGGCTTCAGGGACTTTCTCCCTCTGTAGCCACACGGGGGGATTTCCTGGTGGCAAGCCCCAGGTGCCGTTACGACTGGGCCATGTATGTGTGGACCAGTACTGAATGGATCCCTGGCAAAGTCTCCAAGGTGCGGCTGGTGAGTACCGGGGACCGGGTGAATCTGGTGTGCGGGTATTTAAATAAGTGCATTCTAATCCTCCCCCTTCATGCTTGAGTGATTTTGAGGTGCTCAGATGGAAATTGACAGCACTTAACTCTCTGAAGTGGGCAGCACGGTAGCACTAGTGCTTGGCACTGTGGCTTCACAGCGCCAGGGTCCCAGGTTCAATTCCCTGCTGGGTCAGTGTCTGTGCGGAGTCTGCACGTTCTCCCGTGTCTGTGTGGGTTTCCTCCGGGTGCTCCGGTTTCCTCCCACAGTCCAAAGACGTGTGGGTTAGGTGGATTGGCCGTGCTAAATTGCCCTTAGTGACCAAAAAGGTTAGGAGGGATTACTGGGTTATGGGGATAGGGTGGAAGTGAGGGTTTAAGTGGGTCGGTGCAGACTCGAGTGGGCTGAATGGCCTCCTTCTGCACTGTGTGTTCTATGTATCTAAGTGGTTGACGTTTATAAACATTGTGGCTAGAACACTTCAGAGTTACTCAACCGTGAAGGATGATGAATGAAGCAAAGCTGACAACTATGTGGGTGTGAAAGCTGTCAACTAGTAAGGGAAAATGAATGAATGGCTTGCAGGTCAAGGATCTGGCTGCTTACTCTTTCCAGGAATTGCTACGTGGTGCTTATTGTTTAAACCAGCAAGTGTATTGCCCAGGTGAGTGTTACAACAATAATTTTTTTCACTGTCTCTGTCTGGACTGCCCTCTAGCTTCCACGCATGGGTCTCTTTTCTGGTGGGCTTCCTGTCAGGGGTCACATTATTTAGGGGGTCTCTGGGAGGGGAGTCTTAATGTGGTGCCAAAACTCCAGGCACTACAGAGTTAAATTTTTAGTTCATAGTGCCATCTGATTAATACTTCTGGTTTCACCCTTGCAGTCCCCCACTATGTGATATCATCTTACATCGTCCTGTTCGTCAGATCGCAGCAAAGCGAGGCCGGAGAGATGATTACATTGACACTGGAGGAATCCCTTTTTGGAGATGTTCATATGGCACCCATTGGGAGACCAATAACTTTTCCCAGCTGCATAATTCCAGTGGGCACAGTAGCTTTTCCAAAACGTCTGTGGAGAGCAAGCATTAGAAATTACTGCTCGCAATTACCAGTGCAATGTTAACTGAGTAAACAGATCTTTATACCTGACACTGCTGTTTCACTGCACAAATACATTGGGGGTGATTTTCTGGGCCTGTTCACCATGGACGCAAATCCTGTTATGGCCGCTAACTCTCGAGAGGGCCATAATCAAATTTGTGCCAGAGACCTCAGATTGAGATCTTTCACATTCCTACCAGCAACATAATCAGTTTGAACCTGATTACCAGCAGTTTCAATAGATATTAATATACCTAAATAGTATAACACCTTACCTTCTAGTTCACCGCATGCCCCCCTCCTCCCGGCTGGCAGGAATCACTACTGCTCTGCAGCAGTCGAGAAGACCATGCTGAGGGTGTGGAGGCCAGTGTAGCTCCCGGGTCAGGGACTTTGCAAGGCTGCACCCTGGCATGCAGGCTCTGCCCTCTGGCAGTGCCAACGTGACAGTTTTATCACTGCCAGATTAGCACTGCGAGGAGCATGGCCTTTCGGGAACCCCATTGGAGTATCCCTATTATCCGGGTGGGGGCGATGGTGGAGGAGGGGGGGGGGGGGGGGGGGGGGCTGCACCTGAATAGTGGGGGTGGCGAAGATTTAGAAAGGGGGGGTTGCCCCGATGCAGTGAGGATAGGGTGGGACTGAGTCATATTACTGCATGGTGTGAGGGGGGTAGGCGGGTTGTGACCCAACCATTGAGTGGTGAGAGGGAGGTTAGCCCTCTGAAGGTTGGGGATGTTCCCTTTGTCTGCCAGGGATCCCGAGGGGGGGGGGGGGGGGGGAGAGAAAGGGGGACCTTTAACTTCACCCCGAGATTGGGCACGCCCTGATCTCTGAATCCCTGCATTGCTGGAGAGTTTAGACCCTACTCCCTCAGCTGGCTGCATCATCCACACCAGCATTTTGAAATCCACGCTGTTACGAGACTCCTGAATGGCTCTCTTGTGGACCGAACTGCTCTCTCCACGCCTATTTTCTACTGTGTAGCACTGCACTCAGTATGCTTCACGCGATGTCTATGTCTGTGTAGTTACATTGTGTATTTATTGCATGTCCTATGTTTTTCATGTATGGAACGATCTGTCTGGACTGTACGCAGAACAATACCTTTCACTGTACCTCGGTACAATGACAATGGATTTATTTTAGATTTGGATTTATTGAAATTGTACAGAGTGCCGTTTAATCTGGCTAGCAAAGGAAGGTGTTTCACACTGCCTTTCTTGCCCGACCCGGAACTCTGGAACTTTTGGAAAATTCTGCCCATTGTGAGACTGGGGTGGAATTCAATCTGTTACACAGTGTCCATCGAACTGATGCAACTCTTTACTAAACTTAAATAAAAACAGTAAATGCAGGATAAAGTCAGCAGGTCTGGCAGCATTTGTGGAGAGAAAGAGTTAATGTTTTGAGTCCGTACAGTCATATGAATTTGAAACGTTCACTCGGTTTCTCTTTCCACAGAAGCTGCCAGACCTGCTGAGTTCATCCAGCATTTTCTGTCTTTATTTCAGAATTCCAGCATCCGCAGTATTTTGCTTATTTCAGTCTTTACAGGGCAGCACGTTGGCACAGTGGGTTAGCCCTGCTGCCTCACGGCGCCGAGGTCCCAGGTTCGATCCTGGCCCCGGGTCACTGTCCACGTGGAGTTTGCACATTCTTCCCTTGTTTGCATGGGTTTCGCCCCCACAACCCAAAAATGTGCAAGCTAGGTGGATTGGCCACACTAAATTGCCCCTTAATTGGAACAAAAATGAATTGGGTATTCTAAATTTATGAAAAAAAACAAATTTCAGTCTTCACGCACCTTTTTCTGTCTGAAAGTGAAGATCACTGCCGGGCTGAGATCCCGGCTTTCCCTGTTAGTTATCACGGCTGAAACCACGTCAGAGATCAATTCAAATGGCTCCAGTTCTCCACCAGTGGTGCTGGAGTTGAAAATGCTTCCGCTCAGGATGGAACCCATGTTCCTGAAGGCGATCAAAGCCACTGCAGCAAAATCTGTCCCTGGAGGGAATGTTAAATATTACTAAGACTGGAGTGTAATCCACTGCGGTAGATGATGTCTACAAATTATGTGTAACTCCTGCTGCAGAACTGGGCAGATCAGGACCAGATTGGGCAGCACGGTAGCATGGTGGTTAGCATAAATGCTTCACAGCTCCAGGGTCCCAGGTTCGATTCCCGGCTGGGTCACTGTCTGTGCGGAGTCTGCACGTCCTCCCCGTGTCTGCATGGGTTTCCTCCGGGTGCTCCGGTTTCCTCCCACAGTCCAAAGATGTGTGGGTTAGGTGGTTTGGCCATGCTAAATTGCCCGTAGTGTCCTAAAAAGTAAGGTTAAGGGGGGGGGGGGGGGGGGTTGTTGGGTTACGGGTATAGGGTGGATACGTGGGTTTGAGTAGGGTGATCATGGCTCGGCACAACATTGAGGGCCGAAGGGCCTGTTCCGTGCTGTACTGTTCTATGTTCTATTCCAAGGAAAGATCGCTCTGAGATCCAGTGGGAAACAGCGGCATTCATAAAACAGGATTGGAGAGCAGTTGATTCTGGCAGCGCAAAGAAGACAGATCCCAGATCAGGAATTAACCAATCCACTCAGGCAGACGACCTATGTTCCCTCCCATCAGACCACCTCCTGTCTCTTTCATGGGCCCAAAGTTTTTTTTCCTTCACTCACCACCCCGAAGACCATTTCAAACGTGAATCACTCTGACCGAGGAAATTCCTCCTGATGTTTGCCCATCAACTTTCCTTTCGCCAGTTTCACCAGCATCACTTATTGCAGTGCACAGGACGTGCAGACGAGGTGCTCGGATTAACTGTACCCTTGCTATTTAATATCCCGTTGCCCCTCAAAGATTCACTGTCCGCCTCTCCCTTCCAAACTCCAATTTCTCCAGTCTAATCCTGAAACTCAATCCTCAGATAACTTGGATTCTGCCTCGTCGATCTTCTGTGCACCAAATCCCGGGCATGTCATTCAGAACACAACACAATGCCCAAACCTCCTTCTTACCAAAGCACCTTCGAACTGACCCCCCGGCCCTGCCCACACACACAATATAACCTTGAATTCACTTCAATGAGAATAATGTATAAACCAAAAAGGGGAATCGAAGGAAAGTGGAAATAACCAGTAAATTCACCATTTGTTTTCGTTCCGGCGGCAGTCTGTCGATAAATTTGCATCATGGCGCCTGTTGTAAGTAAGGTGACTTTTTCCGGGGAAGAACTGTTCTTCTCTCGAAATGTTCTTATTTGCACATCTGAGAGTGAAATAAATCAAACCTTGTTATGTTTCAACGAGGGGTGGGATTTAGTCACAGTCTGATGTTCTAAATTATTTAACCTGTCAGTTTGCATACAGATGTGAGCATTATATTTGTAACCAATGGTCAGCCATGACCATGGGAAAACGCAGCCTGCTTAATTTGCACCTCTTTCTCAAGCATTCACTCTCCCCACCATTGGCGCACAGTGGCAGCCATTTTCACCATCTACAGGATGCATTGCAGGAACTCACCATGGCTCCTAAGACAGCACCTTCCAAACACACAATTACTGCCATCTAGAAAGACAAGGGCAGCAGACACATGGGAACACCACCACCTGGAAGTTCGCCTCCAAGTCACTCACCGTCCTGACTTGGGGACATATCCGTGCTACTTCACTGGGTCAAAATCCTGGAACTCCCCCACTAACAGCACTGCGGGTGTACCTACACCCCTTGGACTGCAGTATTCCTCGTATGCACCACAAATCACAAACTTTATCTTTTTCAGGTGCAAAATCTCCGCCGTGTCACTCAGCCACACCGTCTCTTTAGGTGGTTCCGAATCCCACTATCCTAACAATATCCGCCTCTCTCCCTACCTGATCTCCCGGATCCTTGGAAACTCCAGATATTGCCGCCCATGTTCTCGGAGCCACCTTCACCCCCAGCACTTATGACATAGTTCCCACAAAGGCCTCCCAAAACAACTCCAACTTCGGGCATGGCCAACATATGTGGACATGATTCGCTGCTCCCGTTGCACTCTGCGTGCGTCTATCGTCTACTGAAAAAAAATGACTCATCCTTGACACCGTCATGTACGCCCTGTGCACAACCTTAAATTTGATGAGACTCAGTCTCGCACGTTAGGAGGACATGTTTACCCTTCGTAGGGCCTTACTTCATAGCCCCGCCTTTACAACCATCCCCAGCTTCTCTTTCTGTTTTGGTTTTATTTCCCCCTCTGAAGACTGCCCTCTCTCCATCAACTCCCCATATATGCCTGAGATCCTTCCCTCCCCAATCTCATCGTATGGACAAGATTTTACCCTGCAGTGCTGCGGGGCGGGGTGGGGGGGGGGGGGGGGGGGGGTAATTGGGAATGTAACTAACTCCTTCCTAACAAAGTCTCTAACCTGAAAATAACGAAACCCATTCCCTTTAGTAGTGAAAACTCTTCCTCTAGCTCTCCCAACTTGACAAACTTCCACCCCACAAACAAATCCCTAAAGCACACCATCCCCACCCTCTCCCACACCCAAAATGTGGAATCTAGATCTGCTGGAAGAAACCTGTGATTGGTACCCACACTGGCATTGCCTCCATCTTAAAATGCTGCCAGCATTGATTCCGTATCCTTCACGCTGAAATCGCCACTGGGCTTGCGGAGTAATTGGCCGCCGCGAAAGGAAGAGGTGCCAATCACAGTGCCCTCAAACCCATTCTTCTGCACAAGGCTTCTTCCATCCGCCGCCACACCGACGTCTCCCCAACTGCCCACTTCCTGATCTTCTCAACATTCGCCGCCCAGTAATAATTCAGCATTCTCAGCAATGCCAACTCACCACTCTGTCTGTCCGTCTGATTTTGGAAGATAAACAAAATCTTCGGCAGTCAAAATCAGCGGAAAAAACAATTCCGCCTCTTAAAATCCTCCTCCACCAGATTTGCCAAATTCAGCTTATGCAATTGGGCTCAACTATGCGCCACTCTTTGTATCCCCAAGTACCAGTAACTCGCCCAACCAGGGGCTCCAATTCTGTGCCAAACTTTTTCGATAACTCTACCGGGAACCTGTCCGGAATCGGGGCGTTCCCAGACTGCATCGACCCCAGCCACCCCATTACTTCCCGAGTCCGTTCGGGGCCCCCAACCCTTGCACCTTTCCTACCTCAACCACAGGGAATTCCAGTCTGTCCTGAAACCATCCCATGTCCTCATTCCCCATTGCAGGCCCTGAACTGTACAGCCTATGGTAAAAGTCCTCAAACACCCCACTTACCTCCCCTGACTTCGCGAAGATTTGGCATTTTCAATTGAACTAGTCTCAACAGCTTTTTGGGGAGAATGTTGAGGAAATTCCATCTCCCATTTTATGAATGAGTGCTCCTGAATATCAACCCTTAATGTCTTGATCAATTTTGAAGGTTGTGATCCCGTGGACTCTCTCACTCAAGGATTTAGCTCCTTTCCATCTTAACCATCAAATCATCTAAATCGGTGCAGTGACACGTGACGCAGTGGTTAGCACTGGGACTACTGGCGCTGAGGACCCAGGTTAGAATCCCGGCCTTGGGTCGCTGTCCGTGTGGAGTTTGCACATTCTCCCCGTGTCTGCGTGGGTTTCACCCCCAGAACCCAAAAAATGTGCAGGTTAGGTGGATTGGCCACACTAAATTGTTCCTTAATTGGAGAAAAATTTAATTCGATACTCTAAATTTAAAAAACAATCATCTAAATCAACCCATAATATCCTACAGTCAAAGCAATAGAAATTTGTTTTTGCAAACCAGGTGAGAAGGTGCCTAGGTTTAGTTCTCTGGTGATACATAGAACACATTTGGTAAGAACCTGGGTGTTTATGGTTCAGTTTCTCCCAGGTTAAACAGTGAACCACCAGAAGAGTCAATGGCCGGATTCTCCATTTCCGAGACTAAGTCTTGACGCCAGGACAGAATCGGTGGACTTCGACGACAGAAAAATTGGCTCCAGTCTCAGAGCAATTCATCAACCATTATGGGCTAGCACTGGCACCTCATGGAGCATGAGCAATTCCAATGAAAAACTCTGTCGGATTCGCCAGGGTCGGGATTGGCACTCAGGGTCATAAGTATCTGTCTTGGCAAACTTATCTAATATCTCAGAGATTGGAGAATGACTTAACATCTGAACATATTCCAAAACTGGATGTTATGCAAAGAACTTTTTATTTATTAATTTAAGAAACGTGGCTGTTGCTGGCTAGGCCAACATTTATTTCTCATCCTTAATTGCCCATGAGAAGGTGGTGGTGAGCTGCCTTCTTGAACCCACAGTGCTGTTGTAGTGGGAGTTCCAGGACTTTCCCACAGGGGCAATGAAAGAATGGCGATGTTATTCCAAGTCAGGATGGTGAATGGCTTGGAGAGGAACTTCTGGGTGGCCGTGTTGCTATGCACTTGTTGCTTCTAAGTGGTGGAGGTTGTGGGTTTGGAAGGTGCTGAGTTGCCTCAAGCATTTCATAGATGGTACCCACTGCTGCTAGTGTTCATTGGCGATGTAGCGAGTGAATGTTGAAGGTAGTGTTGGGGTGCCAATTAAGAGGGCTGTTTTGTCCTGGATGGTGTTGAATTCCTCGAGGCAAGTGGGGAGTATTCTATACTCCTGACTTGTGCCATGTAGATGATGGAGAGGCTTTGTGGAGTCAGGAGGTGAATTACTCACTGCAGAATCCTCAGCCTCTGACCTGATCCTGTAGCCAAAATATTCATATGGCTTGTCCAGTCAGTATCTGGTCAGTGATAATGTTGATACTGGGGGATTCAGCAATGATAATGCCATTGAATTTCAAAGGGAGGGTCCGCAGGGTCGGAGAATCGCCCGGGGCTGGCGTAAATCCCGCCCCCGCCGTGGCCGGAATTCTCCGCCACCCGGGAATTGGCTGGGGCGGGAATCGCACCGCGCCGATCGGCGGGCCCCCACGCGGCGATTCTCGGCCCGCGATGGGCCGAAGTCCCGCCGCTGAGAGGCCAATCGCACCGCCGTGGTTTCGACCACCTCTGGTGGCGGCGGGATTGGCTGCGCGAGCGGGCCCCCGGGGTCCTGCGGGGGCCCCTGGGTGATCGGACCCCGGGGGGTGCCCCCACGGTGGCCTGGCCCGCGATCGGGGCCCACCGATCGGCGGGCCGGCCAGTGCCGTGGGGGCACTCTTTTTCTTCCGCCGCCGCCACGGCCTCCACCATGGCGGAGAAGAGACCCCCCCTACCGTGCATGCGCCGGTGGTGACGTCAGCGGCCGCTAACGCACCGGCGCATTCGTGAACTGGCGAAGGCCTTTCGGCCAGCCCCGATGCCGGGCGGCGGGCGTCAAAGGCCGTTGGCACCGGTTTTTTGGAGAATTCCGCACCTTTGGGGAGGCCCGACGCCGGAGTGGTTGGCGCCACTCCGCTACGCCGGGATCCCCTGCCCCGCCAGGTAGGTGAGAATCCCGGCCCCTGTCTTGTGGGAGATAGTCATCGCACTTGTGTGGCACGAATACTATTTGCTGCTTATCAGCCCAAAACCGATGTTGTCCAGGTCTTGCTGCACATGGGCAGATACCTCTTCAGTACCTATGGAGTCGCGAATCATGCCAAACATTGTACAATCGTCAGCAAACATCCTCACTCCTGACTTTGTGATGGAGGGAACGTCATTGCTGAATCAGCTAAACACGGTTGGGCCTTCTGCCTACCTTGAGGAAGTCCTGTAGTGATACCCCGGGTCTGACCTCCGACAGCTTGAATGACCTCCAACAGCTGCAACCATTTTCCTTTTGTCCGAGAAGCATCACTCCAACCAATAGAGAGCTTTCTGCTTGATTTCTGTCATAACCCCCCCCCCCCCCCCCCCCCCAGGACCAGTGTCCCCCTGCGACCCGTGGGGCACGAGCTTCCCAGGTAGGGGGCGGAGACCACCCAGCTGGAGTTCATTGAAGACGACACATGAACAACCCCAAGCAGAGCCCGGATCTGTTGGCTCTCCCACCAAGGACTGAATGGGAGAGAGTTACTGCCGGGGGCAGAGTGTTGGACATAGTTCAATAAATCCTTGTTTCCACTCCTGTTGGCTTCCCCAAGTTACTAACATTTCCATTGACTTCAGTTTTGCTGGGATTCCTTAATGCCACACTTGGTCAAATGCTGCCTTAATGTCACTCTCACTCCAGGCCAGTGCAGATTATGGCTGATAGAATGCACACAACTGCCTTAAGAAAATACATGATATAAAATATATTTTGTTGAACTCACCAATCTTTTTACTTGATGATTTTTTCTTTCCCTGATCGGGTAAATTCAGACCGGTTGCTATGACAAGATTTTTCATGGACTGCAGTAAAATGGATGCTGAAAGCAGTCGCTGTTCCTTATCCATGTTTTCCCACAGGGAATCATTCTCGAGAAGATCGCTGGTGTTTGAAATGATGTCCTGTGGAGGAGAAAAATTTCACTTCCTGTTCAGTGAACTTGGATCATTGTTAAAGCCCGTTTTATTTAAAGGTTGTCATAGTTGCTTGGAATCACAAAATGGCTACAGCACAGAAGGAGGCCATTTGGCCCATCATGCCTGCCCCGGCTCTCCGAAAGGGCAATTCCATAGTCACACTCTCCTGCCTTCTCCCCGTAACCCTGTACATTCTTACTTTTGGGATAACAGTCAAATTCTCTTTTGAAGTTTTGCATTGAATCTGCCTCCACCACACTCTCAGGTAACATATTTCAGACTGTGAGGGTCCTGCCTGTTTCATCCTATTCAGTCACTGTTAACTTTGATTCTGCAGCCTGGATGGAGGAATCTGGCTCACACTCTCCAAAAAGGATCTAACTAATCCTCTTCAGAAGGGCAGTGTGGGGGCTGACTCGCTCTGCAGCAAGACTGGGTGTCATTCTCTTGAGACTACAGAGGCCTGACGTCAAACCATGATCTGGAAGCAAGGTTTGATGTGAAATAAATTGTCTCAAAAAAGAAATAGGTCTGAGTGTGAACCTCGAGCTGAATGAAGGCCAAGTTTGAGAAGAACTAAAGTAACTCTCGAGAAGGCCTGCTGCCTGTAAGTGCTGTACTGAATCAATGACTCTGCAAGAAGGCCATTACCAGCTGTACACCAGGGGGTTTGATCAACCAGCATGCTGTGAGAAACGTCTGCTACAGAACCACTATTGGAAGCAAAGACCTTGTAACCTTCATCTTTATTATTTTCACCCCTTTCCCCTCTGTGTTTGCCTGTCTTGTGTGTGTGGGTAGAGGGTGGGACAGTAAAAGGGGGTACTAGGTTAGCTTGCTTGTTATCCTGTTGTAATTACTGCGTATTCCATCATTATTCTTGCTATAAATAAACAGTTGTTCTGTTTCAACTTACAAACCTGGTGACTGTAATTGCTGGGCAACCAAGGACCAAATTTGGGAATTTTTCTCAGAATTATTGGTTAATTCACTCGTGCTTTGACCCCAGGACAAGTGGGGCTGGAATCCACCGCACACTTGCTCAGGGTGTCGTAACAATACTGTGACCAGTTGCCGTGCGAAGAAGCTTTCTCTCATATCACTTTTGCATCTTTTGCCAATTACTTTAAATCTACTCCCTCTGGTATTCAATCCCTTCAGGAATGGGATCAGTTTCTCCCGATCTACTCTGCCCCTCTCTATCAAATCTACTCTTGGCTTCATTTTCTCCAAGGAAAACAGTCCCAACTTCTCCAATCCATCTTCATAACTGGAGTTCCCCATCCCTGGAATCATTCTCATGAATCTTTCCTGCATTCCCTCCAATGTGTCCACCTCCTTCCCAAAGTGTGGTGCCCAGGACCTGATGCCATACTGAGGCTAAACTAGTGACTTTTACAAGTTCAACATAACTTCCTTACTCTTGTACTCTATGCCTCTGTTAATAAAGCCCAGCAAACTCTTTGCTTCGTAAACCACTCTCTCAACCTGTTCTGCCACTTTCAGTGACTTGTGCATGGATTTTCTTTTATTCATTCATGAGATGTGGGCATCGCTTGCATTTGTTGCTCATCCCTAATATACACCCAGCTCCCTCTGCTCGTACCTTCTTTTGGATTGTGCCTTTTATATTATATGGACTTCAAACAAAGAGCAGCTGCGACTTAGTGGGCAAATCTCGGGCTGGAGTTAGAATCATCGAATCACCACAGTGTGGAAGAGGCCATTTGGCCCATCGAGTCTGCACCGACTCTCTAAAAGAGCAGCCTACCTAGGCCTACTCCCCCCTCCCTATCCCCGTAATCTCACTCAATGCTGCACAGGAGCCAGAGCAAAGGGCTATCAGTATCCAAGGGTGTTTTCTGGGTGGCATGGTGACACAGTGGTGAGGCAGCCAGAGTGAAGTCAAACCTTGGGAATTTGAAGTAGAGCGGGAATTCGGTGTAGACTGGAAAGAGGTGCTTTCCCCATTGTTTCTCCTTCTGTTTTGCATTTTGCATCAGCAGGGAGAAAGCCACGGAATACCCTGGAAAGGTAGGTGATGTAAAGGCATATGTGGTGAAAGCGAAGGTAAGTGGTACGTGAAGGTAAGAATTTGAAGTTTAGAATTTTAACTATAAAAACAAAATCGGTATAATAAGGAGAGATATTAAAACAAGTTTTAAAAAATAATAACAATAATATATAAGTTAATTTAAGGGTTAAGACATGTCAGGAGAACTCAGACCCGTGCCATGCTCCGCGTGTGCGATGTGGGAGTTCAGGGACCGTTCCAGTGTTCCTGACTCCTTCACGTGCAGGAAGTGCGTCCAGCTGCAGCTCGTGTTAGATCGCTTGACGGCTCTGGAGCTGTGGGTGGACTCACTTTGGAGCATCCGCGATGCTGAGGACATCGTGGATAGCACGTTCGCTGAGTTGGTCACACCGCAGGTGAAAATTAATGAGGGAGATCGAAAATGGGTGACCAAAAGACAGAACAAGAGTTGGAAGGAAGTACAGGTGCCCCCTGCGGTCATCTCCCTGCAAAACAGATACACCATTTTGGATACTGTTGATGGAGATGGCTCACCAGGGGAAGACAGCAGCAGCCAGGTTCATGGCACCGTGGCTGGCTCTGCTGCACAGGAGGGCAAGAAGAGGAATGGCAGGGCTATAGTCATAGGGGACTCAATCAAAGGGGAATAGACAGGCAGTTCCGCGGACTCAATCAAGACTCCAGGATGGTGCGTTGCCTGCCTGATGCAAGGGTCAAGGATGTCTCGGAGCAGCTGCAGGACATTCTTGGGGGGGGGGAGGGTGAACAGCCAGCTGTCGTGGTACATATAGGCACTAATGATATAGATAGAAAACAGGATGAGGTCCTACAAGCTGAATTCAGGGAGTTAGGAGTTAAACTAAAAAGTAGAACCCCAAAGGTATTAATCTCAGGATTGCTATCAGTGCCATGAGCTAATCAGAGTAGGAATGTCAGGATACATAGGATGAATGCGTGGCTCGACAGATGGTGCAAGAGGAAGGGATTCAAATTCTTGGGGCATTGGAATCGGTTCTGGGGGAGGTGGGACCAGTACAAACCAGACAGTCTACACCTGGGCAGGACTGGAACCAATGTCCTAGAGGGGGTGTTTGCTAGTGTTGTTGTGGAGGGTTTAAACTAATGTGGCGGGGGATGGGAACCGATGCAGGAAGTCGGAGGGAAGTAAGATGAGGACAGAAACAAAAGGCAGTAAGGGGGAAATTGTAAGGCAGAGAAGCCATCGTCAAAAATCAAAAAGGGCAACAGTATAGGGTACAGTGACTGAGGAGAGCTCAGTGAATAGGTCCAGTAATAGTAAAAGGAATAAAATGGGAAGTAAAAACATAAATGGAAAGCGAAGCAGCAGTTATTACATGAAGATATGGGTTCAACGATAAGGAAAATTAGGAGAAAAGTTAAAAGAAAAAATAACTTTGGAGAGGTTAACTGATAGAGGTGTTAAGATTCATAACGGAGGTATAAAAGCCAACATAAGGGTACTTTACCTGAATGCTCATAGTATTCGTAATAAGGTAAATGAGTTGATGGCGCAAATTATCGTGAATGACTGATTTAGTGGTCATTACTGAAACATGGTTAAAGGATGGTCATGACTGGGAGTTAAATATACAAGGGTATCAAACTATTCGGAAGGACAGAGTGGATGGTAAGGGAGGTGGAGTAGCTCTGTTATTTAAGGATGACATCCGGGCATGTGAGGGATGACTTTGGTGCTATGCAGGATACGGTTGAATCCATTTGGGTGGAAATCAGGAATAGTAAGGTGAAAAAGTCACTGATAGGAGTAGTCTATAGGCCACCAAATAGTAACATTAAGGTAGGGCGGGCAAAAGACAAAGAAATAACTGATGCATGTAGAAATGGTACAGCAGTTATCATGGGGGATTTTAATCTACATGTCGATTGGTTTAACCAGGTCGGTCAAGGCAGTCTTGAGGAGGGGTTTATAGAATGTATCTGTGATAGTTTCCTAGAACAGTATGTAATGGAACCTACGAGGGAACATGCGATCCTAGATCTGGTCCTGTTTAATGAGACAGGATTAATGATCTCATAGTTATGGATCCCGTACCAGCCTCCCCGAACAGGAGCCGTAATGTGGCGACCAGGGGCTTTTCACAGTAACTTCATTTGAAGCCTACTTGTGACAATAAGCAATTTTCATTTCATTTCATTTTCATCCTCTCGGAAGGAGTGATCACAATATGGTGGAATTTAAAATGCAGATGGAGGGTGAGTGAGAAGGTAAAATCAAACACTAGTGTTTTGTGCTTAAACAAAGGAGATTATAATGGGATGAGAGAAGAGCAGGCTAAGATAGACTGGGAGCAAAGACTTTATGGTGAAACAGTTGAGGAACAGTGGAGAACCTTCCAAGCAATTTTTC
Organism: Scyliorhinus canicula; assembly: GCF_902713615.1. NCBI lineage: Eukaryota > Metazoa > Chordata > Chondrichthyes > Carcharhiniformes > Scyliorhinidae > Scyliorhinus > Scyliorhinus canicula. The sequence goes on from NC_052170.1 coordinate 15,746,466, forward strand.
ACAGTGCTCAGCAAAAGTTCATACCAAAAAAAAGAAAGGACGGTAGAAAGGACAAATGCAGCATGGGTTCATAAAGGGCAGGTTGTGCCTAACTAATTTAGTGGAATTTTTTGAGGACATTACCAGTGCGGTAGACAACAGGGAGCCAATGGATGTGGTATATCTGGATTTCCAGAAAGCTTTTGACAAGGTGCCACACAAAAGATTACTGCATAAGATAATGATACATGGCATTTAGGGTAAAGTAATAGCATGGATAAAGGATTGGTTAATTAATAGAAAGCAAAGAGTGGGGATTAATGGGTGTTTCTCTGGTTGGCAATCAGTAGCTAGTGGTGTCCCTCAGGGATCAGTGTTGGGCCCACAATTGTTCACAATCTACATAGATGATTTGAAGTTGGGGGCCAAGTGCAATGTGTCCAAGTTTGCAGACGACACTAAGATGAGTGGTAAAGCGAAAAGTGCAGAGGATACTGGAAGTCTGCAGAGGGATTGGGATAGTTTAAATGAAGGGGCTAGGGTCTGGCAGATGCAATAGAATGTTGACAAATGTGAGGTTATCCATTTTGGTAGGAATAACAGCAAAAGGGATATTTATCTAAATGATAAAATATTAAAACATGCTGCTGTGCAGAGGGGCCTGGATGTGCTAGTGCATGAGTCGCAAAAAGTTGGTTTACAGGTGCAACAGATGATTAAGAAGGCAAATGGAGTTTTGTCCTTCATTGCAAGAGGGATGGAGTTTAAGACCAGAGAGGTTATTCTGCAACTATATAAGGTGCCAGTGAGGCCACACCTGGAGTATTGTGTTCAGTTTTGGTCTCCTTACCTGAGAAAGGACGTACTGGCGCTGGAGGGTGTGCAGAGGAGAATCACGAGGTTAATCCCAGAGCTGAAGTGGTTGGATTACGAGGTGAGGTTGAGCAGACTGGGACAGTACTCATTGGAATTTAGAGGATGCAGGAGGATCTTAGAGCAGCATATAAAATTATGAAGGGAATAGATAGGATAGATGCGGGGAGGTTGTTTCCAATGGCGGGTGACAGCAGAACTAGGGGGCATAGCCTCAAAATACGGGGAAGTAGATTTCAGACTGAGTTTAGGAGGAACTTCTTCACCCAAAGGGTTGTGAATCTATGGAATTCCTTGCCCAGTGAAGTAGTTGAGGCTCCTTCACTGAATGTTTTCAAGATAAAGATAGATAGTTTTTTGAAGAATAAAGGGTTATGGTGTTTAGGCAGGAAAGTGGAACTGAGTCCACAAATCTCATTAAATGGCGGAGCAGGCTCGAGGGGCCAGATGGCCTATTCCTGCTTCTCGTTCTTATGTTCTTATTTGCACGTTAGGTTATGGGGTTGCAGGGATGGGGCGGGTGGACATGGGAGAAGTGTTCATTTGAGGGGTCAGTGCAGACCCGATGGGCCGAATGGCTTTCTTCTGCACTGTAGGGATTCTATGATTCTATGGCAACAACATCTCCTCCACAACAGTCCTCAGTACCAGGACCCTGCAAGGCGGCGTACTTAGCCCCTACTATGCTCCCTATACATACACGATTGTGTGGCAAAATTTGGTTCCCACTCCAATGTGAGATATTGGACACATTCAAAGCTGAGTTGGATAGATTTCTGATCCACAATGAAGGTGCCTCAATTTGTGAATTTCTGCCATGACTGTTTACGTGACTGAACAGGCCGATTCTCAACCCACGTGATTTAGAATGAATTAGAATCCCTACAGTAGAGAACATGGAAGATAGAAAAATACAGCACAGAACAGGCCCTTCGGCCCATGGTGTTGTGCCGAACCTTTGTCCTAGATTAATCATAAAATTTACAGTGCAGAAGGAGGCCACTCGGCCATCGAGTCTGCACCGGCTCTTGGAAAGAGCACCCTACCCGAGGTCAACGCCTCCACCCTATCCCCATAACCCAGTAACCCCACCCAACACTAAGGGCAATTTTGGACACTAAGGGCAATTTATCATGGCCAATCCACCTAACCTGCACATCTTTGGACTGTGGGAGGAAACCGGAGCACCCGGAGGAAACCCACGCACACACGGGGAGGATGTGCAGACTCCCACAGACAGTGACCCAAGCCGGAATCGAACCTGGGACCCTGTGAAGCAATTGTGCTAGCCACAGTGCTACCGCGCTGCCCTTAAGAACAAATTAATCTACACTCAATTATTCTACCATAATCCATGTACCTATCCAATAGCCGCTTGAAGGTCCGTAATGTTTCCGACTCAACTACTTCCAAAGGCAGTGTATTCCATGCCCCCACTACTCTCTGGGTAAAGAACCTACCTCTGACATCCCCCCTATATCTTCCACCATTCACCTTAAATTTATGTCCCCTTGTAATGGTTTGTTCCATCCGGGGGAAACGTCTCTGACTGTCTACTCTATCTATTCCCCTGATCATCTTATAAACCTCTATTAAGTCGCCCCTCATCCTTCTCCGTTCTAATGAGAAAAGGCCTAACACCCTCAACATTTCCTCGTAAGACCTACTCTCCATTCCAGGCAACATCCTGGTAAATCTCCTTTGCACCTTTTCTAAAGCTTCCATATCCTTCCTAAAATGAGGTGACCAGAACTGCACACAGTACTCCAAATGTGGCCTTACCAAGGTTTTGTACAGCTGCATCATCACCTCACGGCTCTTAAATTGAATCCCTCTGCTAATGAACGCTAGCACACCATAGGCCTTCTTCACAGCTCTATCCACTTGGGTGGCAACTTTCAAAGATCGATGAACATAGACCCCAAGATCTCTCTGCTCCACATTGCTAAGAACCCTACCGTTAACCCTGTATTCCGCATTCATATTTGTCCTTCCAAAATGGAGAACCTCACACTTGTCAGGGTTAAACTCCATCTGCCACTTCTCAGCCCAGCTCTGCATCCTATCTATGTCTCTTTGCAGCCGACAACAGCCCTCCTCACTATCCACAACTCCACCAATCTTCGTATCATCTGCAAATTTACTGACCCACCCTTCAACTCCCTCATCCAAGTCGTTAATGAAAATCACAAACAGCAGAGGACCCAGAACTGATCCCTGCGGTACGCCACTGGTAACTGGGCTCCAGGCTGAATATTTGCCATTCAGCACATCTTTGGGCACATGGGGCAGGACGTCCCATGTGGTAGTGAGATTCAGAGTGTTGGTGCAGAGTGGGCAACGCCACTGCAGTCATCTGTAAAGTGTGGATCATGCATATCAATATTGGTCAGTTCAGTTTGGCAGGGAGGCGAGTGGCATTAAAGAGTTTTCTGTCTATTTAATACTGCCACCAGAGGGCAGTTGACCTTTGACGAGGTGATTAGGCACTGCCAAATAGATTGTAAATAGACTGGGGGGTGGGGGGTGGGAGGAGATGGCTGTTGGTGGGCTATCACACAGACTTGTCTGGCCCTGGTTCAGATTTTGCAGGCATATTTCCCACGACACTTGTACTCGTATCAGCATGAGTCATTCACTGTATCACACAAGAATCACAGAAATACAAGTGCAGAAGAGGCCCTTTGGCCTATCGAGTCTGCACCAACACATGAAAAGCACCTGACCTGCCTACCTAATCCCATTTGCCAGCACTTGGCCCATAGCCTTGAATGTTGTGACGTGCCAAGTGCTTACCCAGGTAATTTTTCAAGGATGTGAGGCAACTCGCCTCTACCACCCTCCCAGGCAGTGCGTTCCAGATCATCACCACCCCCTGGGTAAAAATGTTTCCCCTCACATTCCCCCCTAAACCTACTGTCCCTCACCTTGAACCTGTGTCCATTCGTGACTGACCCTCCAACGAAAGGTTGCAGGGGGCAACATGGTGGCGTAGTGGTTAGTACTGCTGCCTAGCGGCACCGAGGTCCCGGGTTCGATCCCGGCCCCGAGTCACTGTCTGTGTGGGGTTTGCACATTCTCCCCGTGCCTGCATGGGTGTCTGTGGAAAAATCTTTTAAAAACTAAGGGGAATAGCTGTTCCCTGTCCACACTGTCAGTGCTCCTCATAATCTTGCACACCTTTGCAGGATTGTGATCAAGTTTCTTGGACATCTAAATCTTTGGAGCACAACCCACAGAGCCCCACGATTTACTGAGTGAAAGGCTTTGGTCAGATTGGTGAGTAAAATGAATTTGTGGGAGTGAAGGTTTCTTGGGGAGGCAGACAGGAACAGAGCTTAAGGCCACGATCCTATTGGAAGACGAAGCAGGCTTGAGGAACCGGATGACTTACACTTAGGTTCTTACGCACTACTTGTGTCGCAAGTAATGTGCCACGACTGACCTGCAAAGGGAGAGTTCCACTCTGATTCTGCCACTGGCCATTAACCAGGATAGCGATCGAGTTCATCTGTGAACAAAACGTTTGGAATGCAGAATGGGATGTCTGTGTGAAGAAGAGAAAAGAGGTGTCAAAATCTTCCCGAAGCAGATGGTTAACATCAGTTACATAGAAACCATGGGTGGCGTTTACCAGCTGTTCCCACTGGCGGGATACAGCTGGCGGGATATTCCTGTTCAGCTGACAGCGATCACCACCCCCCCCCCCAAGCTGCTGGTGGAGGGCGTGAACAGCGGGAACCCCGTTGACAGTGGCGAGACCGGAAGGTCCGCCCACCGGCCTCACAACTCACTTAAGATATTAAAGCATTTTCAGACTCCAGTCAAAATATAACACCACACCATGTAAAAGCGATATCAGGGTAGGTGACCAAAAGTTTGAAATATGCCAGTGCCAAAATTTTACCGTCTTATTTAAAGAAGGAGAGAGAATGGAGAGGCTGAGAAGTTGAGGGAGAGACTCCCTCGTGGCCCCTGGTGGTGAAGTAAACGGATTCTGGGGTTTTCAAGGGACCAGAATTGGAGGGATCCCAATGGGCTGTAGGTTTGGAGGAGGTTACAGAGATCAGGAGGTTGTTTGAACACAGGAACGACAATTTTAAAATCAGAATTCATTGGACTGGTGCCAATGTCCGTCAGCAAGTGCAGCGGCGATAGGTGAGCAGACACACCTTTTGGTACAATTGGTACAAATTAGGATGGTGTTAGGTAGGAATTTTGGAATAGACGCGCCTGGAGATTGTGATGATATGATCTGCATACTCGTCTGCCATTGGGCCAGAACGTCGGCTTACCATTGGCCCTGGTCGGTCATGTGCCTCTCGACCGATTGGCCGAGAGGCTGAGTTAACCACGCCTCTATCAACGAGGTATAAATGCTCAGAAGCCTGACGATCGTTCCTTTCCACTGTAGACGATCGCCAGGCTGTGTTCTAGTTAATTAAAGCCTGACATTGGTAAATCACTCGCCTCGCGTGCAATTGATGGTGCATCAGAGATAAGAAAGGTAAGCGTCTAAACAACAGGTATGCAGAGGCTGGGTTAGAGGTGGGCCTTACGGAGTTGGTCTGGATGATGGGGACATCGAGGCTGTGAATAGTCTTATTCAGTCAGACAGATACATAGATTACACATGTGAACACGCGCATGGATAGAACTGGTTTAGACAACTACCTCATGTTTTTTGTATGGAAAACTATATGAAGTGATGTTCCTTTTTAAAATATTTTTTCAGTGTCTAACCAAAGAGAGAAAATAATCCGCAGTTTGTGTGTGCAGGTGTTGTCTCCTTACTTTAGAAAAAATATCCTGGCTACAGAGGGAGCGCAGCGACGATTCACCAAACTGATTCGTGGACTGGCAGGATTGTTGTACGAGGAGAGATTGGGTCGACTGTATTCACTGGATGTTTAGAAGAATGACAGGGGGATCTCCTAGAAATATATAAAAATTCTGACAGGGTCGGACAGACTGGATACAGGGATGATGTTCCTTCTGGCTGTGGGTCGGGGGTTGGTGGTTGGGAGAACAAGGGGTCACAGGATATGGGGTCGGCCATTTAGAACTGAAGTGAGGAGAAATTTCTTCACTGTGGTGAACCTGTGGAAATCTCCGTCACGGAAGGCTATGGAAGCCAAGTCAGTGCACGTATTTCAGATAGAAATGGATAGATTATTAGGGTGGGATTTACCGGCTGTTCACGCCGGCGGGAAATGAGTTTTTTCCGGTGACGAGGGACAAAGGGAAAACCTGTTCACAACAGCTGGACCATTAGGTCTCGCTGGCAGGCTGCCTTCACCACCAAAAAACATGCAACAGGGCAGTCGATAAATCCCACCCCTAGACACTAAAGACATCAAGGGTTATGGAGAGAGGGTGTGAATATGGCATTGGCATAGAGGGTCAGCTCAAACTGAATGGTAGGGCAGGCTTAATGGGCCGAATGGCCCACTCCTGCTGCTATTTTTTATGTTTCTATGTTCCCATTGAGAGCAACTTTCAGATTTCCCTCTTTATCTGCTCACGTACAGACAGCAGATATTGGTACCAGTTTTAGACGGCATTGATGATGAATGCTGATAGGTTCAGTCATTCCAACCACAAATACTGGACCAATTTTTCATACCCAGTGTACCAAAATCCTTCATAATTTGTAAACCCCTCTTAAATCTCCTCTTTGCCTGCTCTGCAGTGGTAACAGTCTCGGTATCTCAAGTTTCACCCCATTATCATCCTGTCCCATCCTGATAAATACCTGTCCTGTTAAATTGTTCAAGCTGCATTGGTTAATGCTGGTCCTGTTCAATTCTGTGAAATCAGAAAGACATTCAACATGAAGTTAAAACAGAGGAAAAAGCAAATGAGAATTCCAGCCAAATGTCTACATAGCAACTGTGAGATTTATCTTGGCATCGAGTCATTTCTCAGCCCTGGGTGACTAAGTGCAAATTCTCAGCACAACTCAGTATCAGGTGCAGCCCAGTGACAATAGCACACACACCCCAGAATCAGAAGATTGCGGCTGCAAGGCCCACTCCCGGGACCTGAGCACAATATCTAGGCTGACACTCCAGTGCGATACTGAGCGAGTGCAGCACTCTCAGAGGAGCCATCTGTTGAATGAAATGTTAAACCAGAGCTCTGGCCAAGTCAGGAGTGCCTGTAACCTGGAGATGATGGTGTTCCCATGGAACTGGTGCCTTTGTCCATATGTGGGCTGGAGAGTGCAGGTTTCAGTTTGATATTTAATGGTCAATAAAACTGACAAGAAAAATGAATGTTAAATTCCTGTGATCTCCCAAAAAGTATTGAGAAGCCAAAGGTCTTTTCCACCCAATGGTGAAGTTATAGGCAACAAGTTTATGGGCAGCACGGTAGCATGGTGGTTAGCATAAATGCTTCACAGGGTCCCAGGGTCGGTTCCCGGCTGGGTCACTGTCTGTGCGGAGTCTGCACGTCCTCCCCGTGTGTGCGTGGGTTTCCTCTGGGTGCTCCAGTTTCAGATGTGCGGGTTAGGTGGATTGGCCATGCTAAATTGCCCATAGTGTCCTTAAAAGTAAGGTTAAGTGGGGGTTTGTTGGGTTACGGGTATAGGGTGGATACGTGGGTTTGAGTAGGGTGCTCATTGCTCGGCACAACATCGAGGGCCGAAGGGCCTGTTCTGTGCTGTACTGTTCTATGTTCTAAGTGAACACATTTGTATACACCATGAAGAATCTTGTGCAGAAAGATAACCGTTTCACATTGGAAAAAGAGATACCGGTTCTGAACATGAAGAAATCAATTCCATTTAACGAGAGACTGTTACAATGCCCGTCACTGTTGCCAACCTTTCTTTTCAGCGGGATTCTCTGGTCGGCCAGCCGCGTGTTTCTCGGCCATGCGCCCTTGGCTAGCGGCGGGATTCTATCTTCCCGCCCATTGTCCAAGAGATTTCCCATTTTAACCACGTCATGCCGCAGGGAAACCTGCAGGCGGGGGTGCACTGCTGGCGGGAATGGTGAGTCACAACAGCCGGACAATTCCGGCCAACTCTCCTCTCCATTGCTCATTGTGTTTGTGCTACCCTCCACAAGTATTGAATTCTTTGCCAACACGCAATAGACTATGGCTTGAATTTTGCGCACACCCGATCCAAATGCACAAAGAATTGTGTAAAATGAAGTCGGGCGTACATCCCAATGCCATTGCGCACGCGTGTAATATTGAGGTTGGCAGGCGCTTACAGGAGTTGCAGCCACGCCCACCGTCAATTAACAGGCCAACGGAGTCCTTTAAAAAATCTTTTCTGATTTAGCACACATCGTACGGGCAAAAAAGGGCAGGCAGGCGGCAACGGTTTTAACAATTTGTCACCCAAGGGTGGGATAAAAGACCCTCGGAGCAGAAGGACTTCTATTTTATTTGCGATTTTGCTGCTGTCAGATTTGAGAGTTTTGTCAGATTTCCTTTTGATTGTGCTTGCTTTCAAAACTGGTTCACTTACAAATCTGTGTTAAAGTTCTAACAAAATAGATCAGTCCGTACAAACTGTGGGGAACATGGACTTTTACAAAAGATATTGGCCTCGCGAATCCATGGCCATTTGGCACAATGTGACTGTAATTATATGGGGAGGGAGGGTGCATTGTTGATCTGAGGGTAGGGGCTCTTTGAATGTCAGACCACCACGGGTCCCCTGCCCATGACCCATGCCTTCAGGATGACCCAACATACAAATACTGCAAATTTGTCATTGGAAGTGTCCTGACTGATCCAGCAGTAGATGTGGAATTTGACCCAATCCCTGCAGTGTTAAAATCAGTTTTTAAAGAAAGGGTTCGCCTGCAAAACAGCACTTTGTTTGCAGCCCCTGGCACCCCCTCCCTCACTTTGCAACACCCATTGCCCACCCCCCTCCCCAACAGCTGCACCACCTAAGCCGGGCAGTTCAGACCTACTGCAAAAAGCAGGTAAACGACGTGCACTCTTGCTGGCATGGGTGTCTACCACATTGGAGCATTCTGTTCTCTGGAGTTCAGTAGGTTATGGGTTCAAGCCCCATTCCAGAGAATTGAGCATGTGGGCCTACAGACCCAGCACAGTGCTGAGAGAGTGCTGCACTGTTTGTGATGTCACGTGAGAGTACCCTTTAAGAAATGGGTGTTTAAGAAATATACCTTTAAGAAATGGAGCTGCTCATGTTACTGGAGTAATTTCAGAGTATGGGTGGAGCTGAGCTCTACTTCTCTACTTCTGTCTTTTTTTAGTTTCAGTTTGAGAAAGAGCTTGGGTATGTCTGTGTTTTCTGTGAGCTGCACTGCTGTTAATCTCTGCCATCCAAAAACTATCTATGGATCATTTGGCGAACTCAGAATTGTAAAAAGGTCTCAGTATTGAATATAACATAAGAACTAGGAGCAGGAGTAGGCTATCTGGCCCCTCGAGCCTGCTCCGCCATTCAATGAGATCATGGCTGATCTTTTGTGGACTCAGCTCCACTTTCCGGCCCGAACACCATAACCCTTAATCCCTTTTTTCTTCAAAAAACTATCTATCTTTACCTTAAAAACATTTAATGAAGGAGCCTCAACTGCTTCACTGGGCAAGGAATTCCATAGATTCACAACCCTTTGGGTGAAGAAGTTCCTCCTAAAATCAGTCCTAAATCTACTTCCCCTTATTTTGAGGCTATGCCCCCTAGTTCTGCTTTCACCCGCCAGTGGAAACAACCTGCCCGCATCTATCCTATCTGTTCCCGTCATAATTTTAAATGTTTCTATAAGGTCCCCCCTCATCCTTCCAAATTCCAACGAGTACAGTCCCAGTCTACTCAACCTCTCCTCATAATCCAACCCCTTCAACTCTGGGATTAACCTAGTGAATCTTCTCTGCACACCCTCCAGTGCCAGTACGTCCTTTCTCAAGTAAGGAGACCAAAACTGAACACAATACTCCAGGTGTGGCCTCACTAACACCTTATACAATTGCAGCATAACCTCCCTAGTCTTAAACTCCATCCCTCTAGCAATTAAGGACAAAATTCCATTTGCCTTCTTAATCACCTGTTGCACCTGTAAACCAACTTTCTGTGACTCATGCACGAGCACACCCAGGTCTCTGCACAGCAGCATGCTTTAATATTTTATTGTTTAAATAATAATCCCAATATAAATCTAATGTGCTCCTGTTTGAAGGTTTGTTAAGTCTTTTGGATGTTAAAAAGACAGCATACAGGTTATTTAGTGTTGTATATTTTGGGGGGTGTATTTGATTTATTGGTTGCTAAGATATTCACTATTTGTTTTAAAAAGATAACTTGAGTTCACAGAATAAACATTGCTTTGTTTTAAAAAAACACTGGTCCAGGGGCCTGTCTCCCCCACTCCCTTCACCGACACTCCCCTGACCATGGAGGGCAACCACCCTCCCACCCTCCCCCACCCAGCAGCCAGTGCCCTGGATGGATGCCCATCAACATAACCGCTGTAATGGCGTCCGTAGTGTGGGCATCGCCCTGTCATGACGGGTGGTTCCCGGCTGCTCAGCCTGTCTCCCCCCCACTCGGCGCCCCCCCCCCACCGCAGTAGTCACGGCCGTATCCTTTTCGGGAGCCGAGGTACCCGCACGCCGACCTTTACCTCCTCCAGACAGCTCAACAGCCAACACGACAGGTTGACTATTTTTTATACGTGGTTAGAACGACGCCATTTGGCCCATCCGGGGTACCGAATCGGTAAAGGCCCGGAGAATCGGCCGTCGGGGTACCTCCCGCGATTCTCCGGGCGTTTGCGCCCGCCGCAATCCCGACATTTTTGTGGGTGCGGAGAATCTAAAATAGGCGCAGAACTGTCGTCGGAGCCGTTTTCGGCGTAAGATCCCATTCCTCGGCCGATCGCGTTTCGCAATTTCGGCGCAGAGCTCAGAGAATCCAGCCCAGGGTATGCAAACTCTCCCTGTCCAGCCCCATCTCCCTGAATCCTGAATCGACCAGGTAATCGACATACCATACAACAGGATTTCCAAGGACTGAAAGGGAGGCCTCAACAAAGAGACTGCCCTATTGAGCAAGTTTCTCAAGGATATTTTGCAGTTCATCAAAGTGAGCACTAACAACCTGTGGCAAGGAACCGAGACCATCAACCACAAAATCATCCACAATGGTGGTCATCATCTAGATGCTGAAGCATCGGCCCAATCACCGGCAAAACCGCCACTGCAAGCTGGGTCAAACCCCGGCCACCCCTAACTGTCTCAATCAAACAAGGGCTTTTTGATTTAACTCGGCTCATCACAAAATCGAGCCAGGATCTTTCAGGAACATAGCACAGGACATATACAATCTATACATATACAGGACAACAATCTCTCCCTCAATGCCAGCAAAACTAAAGAGCTGGTCATTGACTTCAGGAAGCAAAGTACCGTACACACCCCTGTCAGCATCAACGGGACCGAGGTGGAGATGGTTAGCAGTTTCAAAATCCTCGGGGTACACATCTTCAATAATCTGTCCTGGTCCACCCACATCGACGCTTCCACCAAGAAAGCACAATGCCTATACTTCCTCAGGAAACTAAGGATATTTGGCATGTCCATATTAACTCTGACCAACTTTTTCAGATGCACCATAGAACATATCCTATCTGGCTGCATCACAGCCTGGTATGGCAGCTGCTCGGCCCAGGACCGCGAGGAACTTCAGAGAGTCGTGAACTCAGCCCAGTCCATCACACGAACCTGTCTCCCATCCATTGACTCTAGCTACTAAAAGTGGTACATAGAGCCCACTTAACAAGAACCCGAATGAGTAGGTGCTTCCCGGAGGTGGAGGACAGATGTGAACGGTGCCAAGGAGGCCCGGCCAACCACGCCCACATATTCTGGTCTTGCCCCAGACTTGCGGGGTACTGGACAGCCTTCTTCGAGGCCATGTCCAAAGTGGTGGGGATGAGGGTGGAGCTGTGCCCGAAAGTGATGGTCTTCGGGGTATCAGGTCAGCCAAATCTATTCCTGGGGAGGAGGGCGGATGCCCTTGCCTTTGCCTCTCTAGTGGCCCACTGTAGAATCCTGCTCGGCTGGCGGTCAGCAGCACTATCCAAAGCTGCAGACTGGCTGTCTGACCTCTCGGAATATCTCAAATGGAGAAAATCAAATTTGCCATCCAGGGGTCGGATGATGGCTTCTTCAGAACATGGGAACCAGTCACCCAACTGTTCTGGAACTTGTTTGTGATCAATGAACAAAGAAATAAATAATCAATTCGCAAAGAGCTAGGGGAAAGTAGCCAAAGCAAGAGAAAAGAGAAGGAAGCGGGGTGGGGAAGACCCAGGTGGGGGGGGGGGGGGGGGGGGGGGTCCGTGTAATAAGGGGTAACCAAACACAACAGAAAAGAAAGGGGAACTACAGGGAGGGGGGGGGTAAAGGGAGGTGGAAGAAGGAGTGGGGGGCAAAGAACAACAGAGGAGGGGAAAGACGAGGGGAACCAAGCTGGGAGGAGAGCAAGGGAAATGACAACGACCATAACGAACACAGGATGGTAACAGACAGTAAGAAAGTACAGGAGGAAGGAATGACGGCCATCCAAAGAGAAAACAAACACACAACAGCAAAAACCGACTGGGAGAAGCAAGCAACATTAGCGGCACCTCCCCACCCAATGTTATTTTGTATTGCAGTGTTGTATGTACTCTCATTGCTTGGGGGGCTTCCTCCTCTTCTCCCCCCCCCCCCCCCCCCCCCCCCCACGAGACATGTACACGTGACATAAACAAGTCCAATCCAATCCAGTACACCAGAAATAAATAATTATGGGATGTGCATCTGGATTTTTAATCTCCAGAGCTCATGAAAATGCAGCTGTTCCCATGCTCACTCCAGATGACCCCCATTTAACGAGATTTTACGAATCTTGAATTGAAGGGTTGTGTTTCCAAGTAGTAAAGGGAGATTAAACAAAACACAATGTTTGGAAAACAAACTGTGCGATTCCTTAGCCATAGGGAGTAAGAGAGTGACTCACAGATATACGATGTGACCCAGAAGGAATATACCAGCCCAGAGAAAGTGTCAGAACAGGCAGCATGTGAAAGGGACAGAGAGCAAGTCCCAGGGTAAAGAAGAATGTCTCAAAATCATGGAATTAGGGCAGCACGGTGGCGCAGTGGGTTAGCCCTGCTGCCTCATGGCGCCGAGGTCCCAGGTTCGATCCCGGCTCTGCGTCACTGTCCGTGTGGAGTTTGCCCATCCTCCCCATGTTTTTGTTATTGTCTGTCCAGTGCATCTATGTATAGAAACTTCCCCAGCTTTTACTTTCCCACCCCTTGATTTTTTTTTTAATGTGTTTTTTTATTCTATATAGTGCTTTTGTTTTTATTATCCGCTTTTTTGTTTCTCTGCCTACACCAGTAAATATGCCATGTGTAAAAAACCTAATAAAAATCATTTTAAAACAAAGCATCCTTGAAGACGGACAACCCAAGCACCCAGGGGAAACAGCACCAGACCTGTCCTAGCCCAGCATATCCCGACACATAGGAAACTGTGCCCCCAGAATATTCAGCGCACCCCAAACCTGCACCCTAACTGAACCTGCACCTTCCCCAACCCCATCCAGGGCAATTCACCATCCTCACTCATACTAGGAAGAAAAGAGGATAATTACTCCAGCGCCAGCTGAGAGGGGCCCCCATCCCAAGAAGAAGAAGATTCATTAAGACGCCTCAAAACTGGGCGCCATGGCAGGGAGAGCCGATTCCCGCTTCCCCGACACAGTCAGGAGAACCTCCCCCAAAACACCAGGCCAGACGAGGATAAGAACCAGCACACTGCTCACCCGACCAAGACAAAGTTTTCAATGGTGGCCACCTTCCAGATGCACACAGCCCTGCCAAGGCGAGGGCCAACTCAGCACCAACTGCGTCACAGCAAGCTGGGCCCACCCCAGCCCACTTCGACCATCACATACAACTGAGAATCTTTACAATTTATCTTGGCTCTTCTTTGCAAAATCACCAATCGGGAGCCTCCAGGGATGTAGCACAAGCCATGTATCCCAGGAGAAAGCAAATATCAAATATGCACCAGCATAGAATAAAAGTTAACAACTCCGCTCCCTACCTGGGAAACTCATCCTCCATGGGTCCCCTTTCAGGCCAGCCCCGCTTTCTGCTCCCCCATCATGTTGTGAAACTGGTAGAGGCCCCTGGGAACCTAACCACGACCCACTCCCGATTGGCAAGGATCCCCTGGGCCCCACCCTGGAAGTGCCAAGCTGGCACCCGGGCACCATGGCACTGACAGCGTGGCACTGGAGAGATCGAGAAAGGGTAAGGTTGGAATCATGCTGGGGAGAAAGGTGCCGACTCTGTAACCTGTTCAGATGGAACACTAATAAACAAGTGTGAAGCAGATACCAGAGAATGTCTACAGTCTGTCTCAGAACAAAGTCCCATGCTTAAGAGTCCGTCGAAGGACCATCCCAAAACAAACAATAAACTTTCTCCATGAGGCCGAGTGTTTAATGCTCAAACCACAAAGGATTAAATTCCATTCAGCATCATTGACACAAAACCCATCATTGTTGCTGCTTTTTTTCTTCTTGGTTTTGGTGGGTGGCCCGCGCGAGGCTGGGACTTGGTTTCTTAAATAGTTACTTTGGAATTCAGAAGTGAATTTGTTCCTCGAAGTCTTCCAGAGTTCCCATCAGGGTAAAGGTGGCAGGACCATCCAAAGTTAACGATTTATGTCCATTCTGACTGATCGCTCTCAGCGTTGTCAGTTTGTACTTCTGGGCTACTGCCGGGTAAACCTCATGTGGGAACTTCCTGGAGAGATTCTCCAGCGCATCATTGGAGTACTGCCTAAATGCAACGCTGGGTTACCAGGAAGATCCGGAATTGTGTTATTTACTGCAAGTGCGGGACCACTATTAAACATATATAGCAGATAATCCAAACGCTTTTTTCATGGTGGTGACAAGACATCATGAACTCATACCAGGGCAGAAATTCAGGTGCATAAAGGTGGCACAGTGGTTAGCACTGCTGCCTCACAGTGCCGGGGACCTGGGTATGATTCTGGCCTTGGGAAGTTTGCACGTTATCCCCATGCCTGCGTGGGTTTCCTCTGGGTGCTCCTGTTCCCTCCACAGTCCAAAGATGCTCAGGTTAGGCGGATTGGCCGTGATCAAAGTGTTATGGGTATAGGGCGGGGGAACGGGACGAGGAAATGTGCTCTTTTGAGAGTCGGTGCAGAGTCAATGGGCTGAAAGGCCTCCTTCTGTGCTCTTGGGATTCTATGAGATCTCCAGGGAATGAGGAATATAAGTCACTTATTTGAATCTATCTTCATGTTAATAAATTATTAATGCACTGTACAGATACATTTATAATCCTACAACTGCACTGAATCCACAGCACGAATATCAGCCCATCTAATCTGCAGTGATGTATGTGCACTACACAAGCCTCCCCACACTCTATAAAGTTTTGGCATCAGATATCTACTCCCCTGTCATGCCTGCAATGATCTTCCCCTTCAATACATTAATAAAGTAATTAAAGCACCATCATCGTAAATGACTGGATGCTGCTTTCCCCTTTGAGGGGGAGAGCTGATTGGTGATGGTTAACCTGAGGATCACCGTGCCTCAGGCAAGGGGCCTTCATGAATAACCTCAGCCAATACAGCAATTGAACACTCGCTGCTGGCCTTGTTCTGCGTCACAAGGCACACAAGGCAGACAGATGGCACACAAGGCAGACAGATCACCTGCTTATGTCAGTTTCCACAGCTAGTTTTTCCTGGAACAGGTGACTAACAGCTTGAGCTTGAGGGGCACCTCTCCACATCAAGCACAGTTCATCAGGAATCTCACCCCCTGCCATAGACGCATTGGTGAGAATTTCAGGTTGATAATCAACGGGCGCGATTCTCCGCTGCCCACGACGGTTCGGAGAATAGCGGGAGGGCCTTCCCGACATTTTTCCCGACCTCCCGCTATTCTCCCCCCCCACCATGGCCGCCCCACGACACGAATCGCTGCTCGCCGTTTTTTACGGCGAACAGCGATTCTCCCCGGCCGATGGGCCGAGTTCCCAGGCCTTTACGGCCGTTTTCACGAACGCAAACACACCTGCTCTCACCGTTCGTGAAAATGGGCGCAAAGTGCCGTCCCGGACAACCATGGCACCGATTGGCACGGCCGCACCATGGTCGTGCCAAGGGTGGCATGGGCCCGCGATCGGTGCCCACCGATCGCGGGCAGCGGGTCCGATACCCGCGCACTCTTTGTTCCTCCGCCGCCCCGCAGGATCAGTCCGCGGGGCGGCTGAGGGGCATGACGACCCGCGCATGCGCGGGTTTGACGCATATGCGTGATGACGTCATATGCGCATGCGCGGGTTGGAGCCGTCCAATCCGCGCATGCGCGGCTGACGTCATTGTGCGCGTCAGCCGCTGTGACGCTTGGCGCGCGGGCTTAGCGACAGTCGCTAAGCCCGCGATGCCGTGCTTCATGGGGCCGCGCTGCTAGCCCCGCCCGGGGGGGAGAATCGGGTCCCGGGAGGGGGCGCGGAGGCTGCCGTGAACACGGCCAGTTTCACGGCAGCCTTTACGACTCTCCGCATTTGCGGAGAATCGCGCCCGTTTGGCCACAGTGTGACCGCACCTTCTGTGGCCATCAGGTCCTGGAGCAGGACTCACACCCAGAGCTTCTGACTTAGAGGCTGTGGTGCTACCCCCTGGACCACAAGAGAGCAACAACCTCCTTAAATCTCTTCGCTAAATGAACCACCTTACATTTCATTGAATTTCACTCTGAGAATTGTACGGGTGTGCTTTTCTGTTGTTTTGGCCAAGTGCTGGCTTTTTTGCGTCATATTTTCCGATATTTTGCCGAGAAAAAACAAGGAGGGCGGGTCACACGGTATCACGTCAGCAACAGCGGCTCTCAAAAAAACACTCTGATCAAAAAAAAGAATCCTTGCCATAGACACGGGACATATTGTGGGACCAGCCCCTCCCCAAAGCATGTGGGATAGTTCCTCCCCCATTGGCACAGAGGGTCATGCCCCTCTGGCATGACCCTATCCCCTCTGGGGACTGTACTTATCCGTGTGCCCCCGCAGATTCTGTCCGCCATTGGAAATCCCGGTGGCTTGAAAACAATTTTGGGACTCCCCTTCAATTCTCCCTCTCTGCTGCATTCTAACCCATCGAAAATGGTGGTAGAAAGTCACCCGCCAAGTCTTACTGCTATCTGGTTTTCATTTTGTTTCAGATATATATCCGAGAGTAAGAGAGGAAGAGAAAGTAGTCTTCATGTATCACTCACCAATGCAGGTCATGTTCGGTACACGATAGAATCCAGTCTCACATTGTTTGCCCTCTGTTCTCTCTGGACGCCATCCATTGACAAAATAGATCACTGGAAGTAAAATTAAAATTTACATGTTTGAGGAAAATATTCACACGAAATCCAATTCAACCATCACTTCTCTTCTTGCTGATCTATCATCTTGTGTTCAAATCACTCCAAAACTTCACCACTCCTTATCTCCCTAAAGTCCTTCAACCCGACAGACCCGCAAGGTCTCCGATCCTCCAACACATGCTGATTGTGCATCTCTCTGTCCCTACTGCCCTAGATTGCTGTGCCAAAAACAGTCTACGCCCTCAGCTCTAGGATTCCCTCCCTAAACCATTCTGCCTGTCTCTCCTGCTTTACTTGGTTAATAAATCACTTGGTTGCATGGTGTACCGAAAACACCCTTTCGTGTCAAAAAGACCAAGGAACTGATCATCATCAATGGCTCCAAAGTGGAGATGGTCGATAGCTTTAAGTTCCTGGGGGTCACCATCACCAACAGTCCGGTCCTGGTCCACTCATGTTCGTGCAACAGTTAAGAAAGCACAACAAAGTCTCTACTTCCTACAAGAAGCTAAAGAAATTTGGCATGGCTGCATTGACTCTCACAAACTTCTACAGGTGTGCCAGAAGAGCCATCGCATCCGGCTGCATCATAGCCTGGTATGGCAACTGCTCGGCCCAAGATCACAAGAAACTGCAGAGTGTGGTGAACTCAGCCCAACGTATCTCACAAGCTTACACACCCACACATTGATTCTGTCTACACCTCCCACTGCCTCAGGAAGGCAGACAGCTTATCAGAGACCCCTCCCACCCGGGCATTGCCTTCTTCCAGACCCTTCCATCAGCAGAAGATACAGAAGTCTGATGACCCGCACATCCAGACACAGGAGACAGCTTCTTCCCCACAGACTACTAGACTCCTCAACGACATCCGCCTCGGACTGATCTGTTCCCTGTATGAACACTGTCACGTTGCTCATGTATTTGCTTTGTTTGGCCCCTTGTTCCGCCTGTAACTAATCACTGTCAATGTTCTCTGTCGATTATTCTTTTTTTGTCTACTAGGTACATACTGTGTGTGTTCCCTTGGCCGCAGAAAAATACTTTTCACTTCGGTTTCATGTGACAATAAATCACATCAACACCAGGCTTGAAGCCTACCACGTTGGCCAAACATTTAGTCACCCATCCTCTAAGTCTCCTTCTGTGCCTTGGTGTCATTGTAAACTACTGCTTGCTTCCTTGTGAAGCATCTTGGAACATTTTTGAAACTTTTGTGAGAGCCACAAAGAATCCAGCACGAGTTTGTAGAATCGAAAATAAATAACTTTATTTGCAATTACATATGTACAATAGCAGCAGCAGTACTCCATCAGTGCTCTCCTCTCTAGCTGGTTCCACACTGGCCATCTCTATTTATACAGGTGACTCTGCCAATGATTTCTCTGCCCACTTCATTGGGTAGATCATACTCACTAAGGATTGTGGGGTTGCCATTAGTCCCCAGCCAGTAGTAATCAGACAGGTTATAACAAAACTAAAACTTAACCTTACAAAACATAGGCCTAGGTTTATCCAGCCTGCCCACTCATTGGGGTCTTCCAGTCCACCAAAGTCAATGGACCTTTGGGTGGCCAGTGGCATCGCCTGTGGCAGGGTCAGAAAATCCTGACCTTAGACCTTTTTTCCCACTTGATGTTCAAAGTCAGCATTAAACATTATCAACACAGGAGGTGTTTTAGGTAAATATGTCTCCACTGCGACAACATGTGCCACAAACCCATTCGCAGAATACCCTCTGACAGCTCTGATGATACACGCCAATTTCCACCAACAATCGAAAGAACTGGGACTTTCCCAGATGGAGTTTCAATACCAACTTCTAAAGGAAGCTCAAAGAATTGATTAGAAAGACCGAATTCTTAAACTTGGCCAAAACTAAACATGCTGAGAATTTGACTAATTTTGAGATTTTTTGTGGATATTATCAGTGCTTCAAACCAGAATTGATGAACTTCCACAACAAAGGGAAGCGGTTAAAGATAAAACCATCTGAGAGGCCAGGCATTGCAAACTTGTCACATGTTTAGCAAATTGATCTTGCACTAGCAAGATCATGAAAACAACCATCTTGCTAAGTTCAGGAAGACGGGCCAGAAGAAGGGCAGAGAAAGGGAGTGACAAAGAATCAACGACGCCAACGTCCCGAAGACAGATTGGTCCTTTGGGTTTCACGTTGTAATCTTAAATGCGGCTGCCCGCATCTCTCTAATCCGGCGGAGGCATTCCAACATCAAAAGAAAACCTATTTGGAGAAGTTTTGAACCTTGTTATGCTAAAGAGTGAACATGGAGTTTTACAAAATTCGGCACAAACTGTTTTGCCCACATTGGCAGTTAAAGGGTTAAAATTCACCCATCGCCATTTACGGCAAAAGTCTATTTTGGAATTTACCATCTCCAATGCCAGTTTGTGGCACCTTGTGATGTTGTACGAAGTAAATAATGGCATTCTGGAAAAGTGGTCAGCTTTTAGTGGAAAGCTTTTAGAAAAGCCAAGCTCTCATAACTTAAAGCCTGCTTTGAAAAGCAGAAAAGGTCAATTGACCTTACAAACTGGCTGGCTCTGTAAACTTGATAAAACTAACTCGTCATAACCAAAGCAGTAATAAATATGACAAGATAGGCCAGAACCCGTCTCTTACCATTTTTAAACAGGTCTGCTCCGTTTCTGAAACATGCGAACAAAAGACAAGATAATGATATGAGACCCCGAGTCCTCAAAGGTCAGCAGGTCATGCCAGTTTAATGATATTGCTTATGTTTTACTTTTGATCAAATTCCTGACCAAGCTGTATTCACGTTATCTTGATTCTATAATGTATAATATCGCCCTATTCTCTCTAATAGCGCAGACTTGGACGGAATCACAGTATTTGTTTGCCTTTACATTTAAGGGCAATCAATACACTTGGACTAGGCTCCCACAGGGCTTCATTCATTCTCCAACCCTTTTCTCACAGGCATTGCACTCCCAGTGTACGACATTAGCACCTACTTAGCATCTATAATCTTGATTTCTATAATGTATAAATATCGTCCTATTTCTCTGTAATAGCGCAGACCTTGGGACGGACCCAGCAGTTTGTATTTGACTGCTCTCCGAATCCAAGTTTCAGCCATTTCTGCATGCAATTGTAATTCGCAAATAAAACCTTGTTTTGTTTTCTTAACGAGCGTTGTTGAATCTTTCTATCACAGTCCAGAAGCGGGAAAAATATTGACTACAACACTTGGCGCTGCGAGAAAAAAACCAATACCCTGAGTGAATTTCTGTGGGGGACCGAAAAAAGTGATCGAGCCACGAGCAGGAGGGAGGAGACAGACGCCGCACAAGGTAAGACTAACCTTGGTCTCTCTCTCTCAGGTTGCCGGCTCGACCCCTGATTCCTGATGGAAGTAATAAACAGGTGACGGTGCTCGAATCTAAATTGACTGTGAGTAGAGTTGTTCAGGGTCAGGGACCGATTGTGATTAGCCTCAGGTCAGGGACCATCTTGATCTCGTTTTCCATCCGGATCAGGTTTATACAGGCTGTGGAATAGTTTTGGGTGAGGGACCCCGCCAATTTGATTTGGTACCAGGAATTTTTTTTGAACATTTTTTGCCAGGGGCGCATTTTACTGACATTATGGGACAACTTTAGATAAAACTAGGGGCAATTCCCCTCTATTTTTCATGTGTTCCGAAACCCCTCTCAGAACGTATTTTCGGAGATTATCTGAAGCGCTGCTTTAAACAATAAATTAGGTAACGATATCTGCCACTAGGGGGACCTTGGAACTAAGATAATTGCATTGTTGCTAAAAAAATTATTTGCAGAGAAACGCCGGCTTCAAATTGAAACCTTTAATTTCACAGTGGAAAAGAACAGTTCGCTTAACGCAACGAACAATCACTATTAATGAGTTGGAGAGATAACGCCCGCAGAAAAAAGGGATTAATGATGTGTGAATGGTAAAGCGAGAAAATTGGGAGACTTTAAATTGGGAATGTGAGCTTTGGGATAGGGAGTATCAAAACGATAAAAAGCAATCTGGCAATAACAAACCTCCTGTCAGCAGGAAAGTAGGCCTGGCCCATCGGATTATAGGAAAGGAGGATCCTCCCAGTTGCTCTGGCATGCCGATGTTCCCCTATTTAGGCGATACGGAGGGGAGGAGGATTTGAACCTGTACCCCACCCTCATCCTGCACTCCCCGATCCTACAATCCTACCGTGGCAGCACGGTAGCATGGTGGTTAGCATAAATGCTTCACAGCTCCAGGGTCCCAGGTTCGATTACCGGCTGGGTCACTGTCTGTGTGGAGTCTGCACGTCCTCCCCGTGTGTGCGTGGGTTTCCTCCGTGTGCTCCGGTTTCCTCCCACAGTCCAAAGATGTGCGGGTTAGGTGGATTGGCCATGCTAAATTGCCCGTAGTGTCCTAAAAAGTAAGGTTAGGGGGGGTTGTTGGGTTACGGGTATAGGCTGGATCCATGGGTTTGAGTAGGGTGATCATTGCTCGGCACAACATCGAGGGCCGAAGGGCCTGTTCTGTGCTGTACTGTTCTATGTTCTATGTTCTAATTCGCACCATCCCAAGTCCAGACTCCCCCTTATGGTCCATTACCAATGAACTCCCGCTGATGCGTCCCCCGTAGCGACACGTACTCGGTCACATACGCAAGCCGTAAATATGCAACAAACCTTTACCTCTGTTAATCCGACTTTTCTTGATTTATCACTCCAACCTAATGAGGAGGAAACTTTTCCTCCACAGCCTCCCCCTTGTGATGTTATACTGACACGGAAGAACAGCCCTAGCCACCTTGACCTTGCCTCCTTGCTGCCAGGCTCATAAACACCAGCGAACCGTCATAACGTCCGTTCTCCCTACATTATAACCCACCCTTCTGTACGGAGGATATGATAATTTACTAAAAGGTGTTGATTAAAAGATCCACAAGAAGGGAACTGTGGAAGGGAAGTTAATGAGTTACCAATTTAGAAGCATGCTGGGAATAATGACTGAATTTTAATATTGCTTTTGACCGAAATTAAATAAGTCAGATAATGTAAACTAAATACTGCTTGGAATGTTGTACTGGCCTTATTATGATAACAAGTGGTTCTTCTGAAGGACAATAAAATGCATACTCGAATTGTTTTTAAACCAAGGGTAAAACATTCATATTTTCTCTTGCGTATGTTCCCAAGCTTTATCTCTTCAAAGTTGTTCAGTTTACACTATATCAGTTTAAAAGAAAATGCCTTCCGAAGTAACTTTACGAATAAAAGTAATTGACTATGAATAAGTTTTAGATTGCGTGAAAAGACGTAAATGGCATCACGGCAAGTTCTCCGCCCCTTAGATTCCGCAGGAAACATTAACCATTTCAGCAGACCGTTGACCTTTTCTGAATTGACAAAGAAAAAATATACATCTCTAAGAATAGCCAATGCCTAAAAAATCAATCATTGAAAATTGACTAAAATATGTGCTACTCATAGCCCTCTCCCAGGAAGGATGTACCGCAACTAGCGACACCTGACCCTATTAGGCAGACAGACACTCTGCAAATTCGGAGCGGTAATACAAGTGCATTAATAATGGAATGTTTATAGAACTGTCTCAAATACGAGGTCACCAGCTGCAGAATTTAATAACTTCTGAGCCTGCGCCCGAACGCTCTGTGTTCTCTGCTGGCAGCTTTACGTTAACCTTGAGTACCACTGTTAAAAAGAATCTAAAAACTGCAGGAAGTCTTACAAAAGATTAATGTCCAGATGAGAGAATATAGTGACCCATTGCATGGCTCGGTATGCTCATGAGGAGGAGCACGCATTCAATTTATAAATACAATGTCACTTGCTTCAACTGCCAACGTATAGGCCACTACGCTAGGGATTGTCCAGCAACCTGACAACAAGGTAGATTTCAACCCCTACTGACTAGCCTGATCGAACTTTCCAGTCCTTTCAGCGGATCACTCTGACGAGCCCACAGCAACGATTTACATAGAAGACGTGCCCATCTCCTTTTTGATTGACACAGGTGCTACTTATTCTACATTGGACTGGACATTAATTCAGAACCATAGCTTTCCCCTTTCTGATAAACATGTGGAACTTGCTGGTTTCATGGGGAAAGGTGCTGTTTACCCACTTACAAAGCTATTCTCTGTTCAGTTTGAGGGCAGGGAATGTTGCATTCCTTTCACGGTTACTCGCGTCCTCGGCGTCAACCTGGCCGGTCGTGATTTGCTGTGTCCCTTACAGGTGGAGATAGTTTGCCTTGATAACGGCATTACTATATCAGCTATCCCGCAGGCCCAGCTTCGAAATTTTCCCCTATTCACTACTCCACAGTGGTGGTCGATTGATTTTGATCCCTCACACTTTTCACGTCCCTTAGATATTCCCAATCCACATGTCACTCTTTGCTACGATCATACGGGATGCTTGCCCGATTTGGAGAGCATTTACCAAGACGCTCTCGGTTCTCTACAATCCGTTTCCTTTGTTGGCCTCGCTAAGGGAAAAGAAGGGTCTGCCTTTGTTGTCAATTTACCCCACGGCCTCTGGCGTCAGTCGAGACTTGTGTCACCCCATGTGACCCTTTCTGTCAACAAAGTCTACAGTGCCAAGCCCTTGGGGCTTCTGGCAGCTGCACTACGAGGACAAGCTGATCCTTTCTTTAATGGAAGTCAAACCCTACCCGCAGGCACTTTAGAATATTTTAAACGCCCATTTGTCCTCATTGGCACGCTGCACCACCATCGTTCAGCCCAATCTACGACTTCGGAACCACCTGCAGATTTATGGGCAGCCTCCAAACACGAAGTTGGTCTCACTAATGTCCCTCCCGTTGTTATTAAAGTCAAACCTGATATGCCCTTGCCCTCGATTTCACAGTGCCCTTTGCGCCCCGAGACTGAAGAAGGAGTCTCGGTCATGATTCAATCATTCCTTCAACAGGGAATTTTGATACCATGTTAATCGCCCTGTCACTCATTGCTACGATCATACAGGATGCTCGCCCGATTTGGAGAGCATTTACCAAGACGCCCTCTGCTGCCCTCTGCTAATCCAGCAGAGGGCAGCAGAGCTTCTGTTTGGCTGTTCCGGGGAGATTTGCATACGTGCAGTGCGGTCAGCGTAAGTTGAAGGTGTACTTGCGCAAGTGACCCGAGGAGTTTGAGTGAAGGCAAGCATCCAGCAGAGGGCAGCAGAGCTTCTGATTGGCTGTTCCAGGGAGATTTGCATATGTGCAGTGCGGTCAGCGTAAATTGAAGGTGGTTTGTGAAGGGGCTGTTCTTGAGTGACAGCTTTACCCAAAACACTACTTACATAGTGTCTCCCACCCATCCTCCTCCTCTAACCAAAAAAAAAGTTCTATCCGTCGGATTGCTAAACTAACAAGTTTCTTTTAATTTTTTTTTCGTTTTCAGTAGTTGGGAAGTTAGTTCAGTGGGAATGGAGGTTAGGGCAGTTGAATGTTCCTCCTGCAGAATGTGGGAGGAAAGGGTCACCTCGAGTGTCCCTGCTGACTACATCTGCGGGAAGTGCACCCAACTGCAGCTCCTCAAGAACCGCATTGGGGACCTGGAGCTGGAGCTGGATGAACTTTGGATCATTCGGGAGGCGGAGGGGTTATTGAGAGGAGTTATAGGGAGGTAGTCACACCTCAGGTAAAAGAAGAAGGTAGATGGATTACCGTCAGGGGAACGAGAGGGAACTGGCAGGCAGTGCAGGGATCCCCTGTGGTCGTTCCCCTCAATAACAAGTATACCGTTTTGGATATTGTTGGGACTTACCAGGGGTAAGCAATGGGGCACTTGTCTCTGGCACAGAGTCTGTCCCTGTTGCTCAGAAGGGAAGGGAGAAGAGGAACAGAGCACTTGTCATTGGGGACTCCATAGTTAGAGGAACAGACAGGAGGTTCTGTGGGAACAAAAGAGACTCACGGTTGGTATGTTGCCTCCCAAGTGCCAGGGTTAGTGATGTCTCCGATCGTGTTTTTGGGATCCTTAAGGAGGAGGGGAGCAGCCCCAAGTCGGGGTCCACGGGGTACCAATATTCTGGGGGGGAGATTTGCTAGTGCTCTTCGGGGGGGTTTAAACTAATTCAGCAGGGGGATGGGAACCTAAATTGTAGTCCCAGTGTACAGGATGTTGAGAGTAGTGAGGTCAGGGATAGGGTTAAAAGTTCGAAAGAGGGCACCGGCAAGCAAGATGCTGGTTTGAAATGTGTCTACTTCAACGCCAGGAGCATCCGGAATAAGGTGGGTGAGCTTGCAGCATGGGTTGGTACCTGGGATCTCAATGTTGTGGCGATTTCGGAGACATGGGTAGAGCAGGGACAGGAATGGTTGTTGCAGGTTCCTGGATTTAGATGTTTCTGTAAGAACAGAGAAGATGGTAAAAGAGGGGGGTGTTTGGCATTGTTAATCAAGGAAAGTATTACGGCGGCAGAAAGGACGTTTGAGGACTCGTCTACTGAGGTAGTATGGGCCGAGGTTAGGAACAGGAGAGGAGAGGTCACCCTGTTGGGAGTTGTCTGTAGACCTCCGAATAGTTCCAGAGATGTAGAGGAAAGTATTGCAAAGATGATTCTCGACAGGAGCGAGAGTAACAGGGTAGTTGTTATGGGGGACTTTAGCTTTCCAAATATTGACTGGAAATACTATAGTTCGAGTACTATAGATGGGTCAGTTTTTGTGCAGTGTGTGCAGGAGGGTTTTCTGACACAGTATGTAGATAGGCCAACAAGGGGCGATGCCACATAGGATTTGGTATTGGGCAATGAACCCGGCCAGGTGTTAGATTTAGATGTAGGTGAGCACTTTGGTGATAATGATCACAGTTCGGTTATGTTTACTTTAGCGATTGGCAGGGATAGGTATATACCGCAAGGCAAGAATTATAGCTGGGGGAAAGGCAATTATGATGCTATTCGGCAAGATGTAGGATGTATAGGATGGGGAAGTAAACTGCAAGGGATGGGTACAATCGAAATGTGGAGCTTTTTCAAGGAACAGCTACTGCGTGTCCTTGATAAGTATGTACCTGTCAGGCAGGGAGGAAATTATCGAGCAGGGGAACCGTGGTTTACTAAGGAACTTGAAGCACTTGTCAAGAGGAAGAAGAAGGCTTATGTTAGGATGAGACATGAAGGCTCAGTTAGGGCATTTGAGAGTTACAAATTAGCGAGGAAGGACCGAAAGGGAGAGTTAAGAAGAGCGAGGAGAGGACACGAAAAGTCATTGGCGGATAGGGTCATGGAAAACCCTAAGGCTTTCTATAGGTATATCAGGAACAAAAGAATGACTAAAGTAAGATTAGGGCCAATCAAGGATAGTAGTGGAAAGTTGTGTGTGGAATCAGACGAGATAGGGGAAGCGTTAAATGGATATTTTTCGTCAGTGTTTACACTGCAGAAAGACAATGTTGTCGAGGAGAATACTCAGGTACAGTCGACCAGGCTAGATGGGTTTGAGGTTCACAAGGAGGAGGTGTTAGCAATTTTGGAAAGTGTAAAAGTAGATAAGTCCCCTGGGCCAGATGGGATTTATCCTGGGATTCTCTGGGAAGCCAGGGAGGAGATTGCAGAGCCTTTGTCCTTGATCTTTATGTTGTCTTTGTCGACCGGAATAGTGCCAGAAGACTGGAGGATAGCAAATGTTGTCACCTTATTCAAGAAGGGGAGTAGAGACAACCCTGGTAATTATAGATCTGTGAGCCTTACTTCGGTTGTGTAAAATGTTGGAAAAGGTTATAAGAGATAGGGTTTTAATAGGGTTTATGATTAGCGATATTCAACATGGTTTTGTGAAGGGTAGGTCATGCCTCACAAACCTTATTGAGTTTTTTGAGAAGCTGACCAAACAGGTGGATGAGGGTAAAGCGGTTGATGTGGTGTATATGGATTTCAGTAAGGCGTTTGATAAGGTTCCCCACGGTAAGCTATTGCAGAAAATACGGAAGTATGGGATTGAAGGTGATTTAGCGGTTTGGATCAGTAATTGGCTAGCTGAAAGAAGACAGAGGGTGGTGGTTGATGGCAAATGTTCATCCTGGAGTTCAGTTACTAGTGGTGTACCGCAAGGATCTGTTTTGGGGCCACTGCTGTTTGTCATTTTTATAAATGACCTGGAAGAGGGGTAGAAGGATGGGTTAGTAAATTTGCAGATGACACGAAGGTCGCTGGAGTTGTGGATAGTGCTGAAGGATGTTATATGTTACAGAGGGACATAGATAAGCTGCAGAGCTGGGCTGAGAGGTGGCAGATAGAGTTTAATGTGGAAAAGTGTGAGGTGGTTCACTTTGGAAGGAGTAACAGGAGTACAGAGTACTGTGCTAATGGCAAGATTCTTGGTAGTGTAGATGAACAGAGCGATCTCGGCATCCAGGTACATAAATCCCTGAAAGTTGCCACCCAGGTTAATAGGGCTGTTAAGAAGGCATATGGTGTGATAGCCTTCATCAGTAGGCGGATTGAGTTTCGGAGCCATGAAGTCATGCTGCAGCTGTACAAAACTCTGGTGCGGCCGCACCTGGAGTACTGCGTGCAGTTCTGGTCACCACATTATAGGAAGGATGTGGAAGCTTTGGAAAGGGCTCAGAGGAGATTTACTAGGATGTTGCCTGGTATGGAGGGAAGGTCTTACGAGGGTTTCAGAGGGTTAGATAGGGTGGACAGTGAGAGTCTTTTTCCTCAGATGCTGATGACCAACACGAGGGGACACAGCTTGAAATTGAGGGGTGGTAGATATCGACAGATGTCAGAGGCAGTTTCTTTACTCAGGGAGTAGTAGGGGTGTGGAACGCACTGCCTGCAACAGTAGTAGACTCGCCAAATTTAAGAGCATTTAAGTGGTCACTGGATAGACATATGGATGAAAATGGAATAGTGTAGGTCAGATAGGCTTCAGATGGTTTCACGGGTCGGCGCAACATCGAGGGCTGAAGAGCCCGTACTGCGCTGTAATGTTCTATGTTCTGTGTTCTATCTAACACCCCGATTCTTCCAGTTCCTAAGATAGGAAGACAATCCGAATGGCGTTTGGTCCAAGATCTCCGGTGTATTAATCAGATAGTGGAACCCTTACATCCTATTGTCCCAAACCCGGCGACAATCCTTAGTAATGTCCCACCAGAAGTGACTATTTTCACCCTTGTTGATTTACAACATGCCTTTTTTGCGATACCCCTCGCCCCTGAATCACAGTATTTGTTTGCCTTTACATTTAAGGGCAATCAATGCACTTGGACTAGGCTCCCACAGGGCTTCATTCATTCTCCAACCCTTTTCTTACAGGCATTGCACTCCCAGTTAACGACATTAGCACCTCCTTAGCATTCTACAATCTTGATTCTATAATGTTAAATATCGTCCTATTTCTCTGTAATAGCGCAGACTTGGGATGGACCCAGCAGTTTGTATTTGACTGCTGTCCGACTCCAAGTTTCAGCCATTTCTGCATGCAATTGTAATTCGCAAATAAAGCCTTGTTTTGTTTTCTTAACGAGCGTTGTTGAATCTTTCTATCACAGTCCAGAAGCGGGAAAAATATTGACTACAACAATCTCTTGCCAGGGATCACTGAATTGACATTCCATGATGACGCAGGAAAAGATTTGCCGGTTCACCAAGCCATCCCTTCACTTGAAATAGCCGGAGCACGGGATAAGATCAGTCACATGACTCCCACTGAAGCCTATCCCCGCTGACTGCCCCAAAGCCCTGTGAAGATAGCGCCCCAACCTCCATGGAGCCGGTTGCCAGCTCTATCAGGCCCCGCCCTGCCAGAGTGACCGTGTACAACACGGTCACTTTTTCTCTTCAAAGGTGCTCAAAAGAGCGGCACGGTGGTACAGTGGTTAGCTCTGTTGCCTCACGGCGCTGAGGTCCCAGGTTCAATCCAAGCCGCAGGTCACTGTCCGTGTGGAGTTTGCATATTCTCCCCGTGTCTGCGTGGGTCTCACCCCCCCCCACAAATCAAAAGACGAGCAGGGTATGTGGATTGGCCACTCTTTTGAGGTCCACCAACAAAACAGAAGGAAAACAAACTGAGGGACAAAGCAAAAAAGGGCCGCTCCTGTTAGGGGCACTGCCCAAACATAACAAAGATCAACGGAAACTTAAAAAACATCAAATACGAGTGCAGTTAAAGGGTCAATAATGCACCCTAACCTCTGCGGTGCCCACTCGGCACGGAAGGCCTCGATGGCACCCGTGGACACCGCATGCTCCCTTTCCAGGGACACCCGCCCGTGAATGTAGCCGCGGAAGAGAGGCAGACATCTTGGCCGGACGACATTCTCGGTTGCCTTGCCTGGCCCTATAAACGGCCCGCTTCGCCAGGCAGCAGGCAACCGAGAGGATCGTCCGGCCAGACTGTTTGCCTCTCTTCCGCGGCTACATTCAGGAGTTCACAAGGAGGTCCTCCGCCTTCCCTGCCCCTCTCTGCACCGGCTGCCCATAGATTAGGATGTGGATTGGCCACGCTAAATTGCCCCTTAATTGGGAAAAAAAAAATTGGGTACTCTAAATTAGAAAAAAGGTGCTCAATATCTGGAGAGAAAACTGGTGTGTGCGACTTGAGAGTTGCAGGGCTATTTTCAGCCTGAGTCAAATTCTGGTAAGATCCCACCCTTTAACAAAACTAAAATGACTCATCAGCACAGTTAGATCCTTTCCCCATCAGAGGGGTTACTGTATGTGACAAAATATAACATAGTATTGCCCGGATCAGTAACTCCAACTGATGCCCCCATACTCACCCAGTATTAGATATGTCGCCTTTTCCGATCTCATGACTTTCTAACCGGGTATCTCAGGACCTGTCGCTCCCAGTAGTATCTCTCACACACTGAGCGAGTCCTGACAACAATCTGAAACTTTCTCTGCAATTTACATCACAAACAGGAAAAGGCAAAGTGCTCGAGGCAGGTTGCGCTGTTGCATTGCTACATGCATAGTAAAGTGATGTAACATAGACTAAGTTTCACTGTCCCACCAGGTCTGCCCCCCACCCCGGCATGGCCCCTTTACCAGGTCTGCCCCCCGCCCCAGCCCTCCCCCCCCCGTGGATGCGGCAGGATATTTAAAATTCTGTCGATTTGAACGGGACCCTGACCTCCCGCCAGGCGGGAGGGGCTGTGGCAATGTTGCCAATCAGATAGTTTGTGTGCACAGTGAAAGTGCGTTTAGCGGATAACAACAGTGCGTGTTACTAAACTCCTCATCTTGTAAAATTTATACATAATAATTTTTGTGCTGAACGATAACATGTGGATGTTCCCAGTAACTGCTTGTCGGAGAGAAGCAGGAAGGGTTTTGTTACAGACTGTGGCAGACTCAGGAAGCAGAGGTCAACAAGACACACGGCTGGAGTTTAAAATGAGGGAGATGTTAGTCACACATTGCAGCCGGAGCTTTAAATTCAGCAATTTACAAGAGAGTAACAATGGGTGGGATTTGCCCCAATTCCGGCAGCGGACGGTGCTGTCAACGTGGCGCCACACCCAGCCGAGAAACAGGGTCGCTAAATCCCGCCCAATGTTTACTTAGCCGTCACCACCTTCTCACTCTCAAGTCTTTCCTCTGCAAACTGCTCAATCCGACTCACCTATAGAAACTAGGAGCAAGAACAGGCCATTTCACAAACTGATGAAGAAATGGAACTACCGAAAGGGCAGAAAACGAGGCACCTTCAAATAAAACACTTCCACACTATTAGAGGACCTGATAGGCACAAGCAGCAAGGAGGGGGGACTATCTGGGAAAATATACATAGAATTTACAGTGCAGAAGGAGGCCATTCGGCCCATTGAGTCTGCACCGGCTCTTCGAAAGAGCATCCTACCCAAGGTCAATCCCCTATCCCCAGAACCCAGTAACCCCACCCAACACTAAGGGCAATTTTGGACACTAAGGGCAATTTAGCATGGCCAATCCACCTAACCTGCACATCTTTGGACTGTGGGAGGAAACCGGAGCACCCGGAGGAAACCCACGCACACAAGGGGAGATGTGCAGACTCCGCACAGACAGTGACCCAAGCCGGAATCGAACCTGGGACCCTGGAGCTGTGAAGCGATTGTGCTATCCACTATGCTACCGTGCTGCCCTACGGACAGTTACTGGACAGAGCCCGAACACCACTGGACGAGACCAGACAAAAATGGGAGATGAGCTGGGGACAGAGGTGGGGTCTCGGGGGGACAGAGGTGGGGTCTCGGGAGCACAGAGCAGGGCTAACTCCACCTCCTCCTGTGCAAGGCTAAGCCTAATGCAGCTCAAAGTGGTACACAGAGCGCACCTGACCAGAACCCGAATGAGCAGGTTCTTCCTGGAGGTGGAGGGCAAATGTGAACAGTGCCAGAGGGGCCTGGGCAACCACACCCACATGTTCTGGGCCTGCCCCAAGCTTGCTGTTCTGTGCCTGCCCCAAGCTTTCTGGATTCTGGACAGCCTTCCCCGAGGCAATGTCCAAGGCTGTGGGGGTGAGGGTGAAGCCATGCCCGATAGTGGCAATCTTTGGGGTATCGGAGCAGCCAGGAGTACACATGGGGAAGGGGGGCCAACGCCCTTGCTTTCGCTTCCCTAATCGCCCGCCGGAGAATCCTGCTCGGCTGGCGCTCAGCAGCACCACCCACAGCTTGCGGACCTCTCTGAATTTCTCCACCCGAAGAAGATTAAGTACGCCATCCGAGGGTCGGAGAACAGCTTCCTAGATACTTGGGGGCAGTTTGTCGGCCTGTTCCAAAACCTGTTTGAGGCCAGAACGAGGAGTAAGACAGGAAAACGGGAAAGAGGAAAAAAAAGAGGGGGGGAAAAGGCAAAAAACCAAAGGAATGCACAACCCGGGGGAGGGAAGGGGGGGGGGGGGGGAGGTGAAAGAGGAAAGGCTGGAAAGTCACAAAAAGAAGAGGTGGGAGGGACGGTTGCCGATCACAAAGCAAACACAACCAAAATCGAGAGGGGGGGGAAAAAGGGAGGGGGGAGGGATAGGGGAGGAAGCAAGGGTAGGCGGGGGAGGGGGGGTGGACGGAAGGGACCATAAGCCGAGCCAGAGTGTGGCGAAATGTATATAAAGTTAAAGGACATTTCTGCACAATAAGGTAAATTAACGTGGTTAAGGAAAATGTATATAACTGTTTATAAATGTGGAAACTGTCAATCAAAACATTTTTTTCAAAAAGGAATGCACCATTCAGGCCTTCCAACCTGCTCCACCATTCAATATTCCCGTACCAGCCTCCCGGAACAGGCACCGGAATGTGGAGACTAGGGGCTTTTCACAGTCACTTCATTTGAAGCCTACTTGTGACAATAAGCGATTTTCAATATGATTATGGCTGATCCTCTGTCTCAAAGCCATATTCCCGCTTTCTCCCCATACTCCTCGGTGCCATTAAAATTTTAACTTTATCTATCACATTAAGGATTAAGGATTTAAGAAATGCTAATAGTGGCATAAAGATAAGGTAGCAGAATGCCATTATTATCACTCTTTTAGTCCTAATGGTGCCATTAACACACCCTTTGTTGTATGTTCATGGCACTTTTGTCAATCTCTCCTTAGCTCCCGCCTATCCCGGACATTCCATTCTGTCACCTCCTCCACCCACGTCTCCGACTAGAGAATCCATCGGCATCTCTACCCCTCTTCAGCTCTGAAGACGAGCTATACGGACTCGAAACGTTAACTCTGTTTCTCTCTCCGGAGATGCTGCCAGACTTGCTGAGTTTATCCAGCGTTTTTAATTCAGATTTCCAGCATCCACAGTCTTTTGCTTTAATTTTACCCTTTTCCTTTTGCTTCTCCAGCCCAAGTGGGGAATCAAACCCTGGTGTTGGGAGAAGGGAGGAGAGCTTCTCCAGTCAGTAGGAAAGTGGGGGGGACAGGATAAATGCGGAGGGATTTGATATGTGCACTTGCACTAGATAAATTATTCAATCTTACAGGTTGGACTCCGAAAACCAAAATTGTTGAACAAACTGGAGATTTTTAAAAATATTCAGTTCGGTGAAATTCAGTCTTATTGTATAAATACTGGCGCAATTCGGCTAGGTGCCCGTTCACGGTGGCCGGACTAGTTATCAACTTCGCTGTTTTGTTCGCAGTGATGTGCTGGTCTGGTTCCTGGGCTCCCAGTCGACCTGGACAGCCTTTGGTGGATGAGGGTGACCATGATTTGGTCCTTATCTCCATGCCTGACGCATCTTAAGAAATGGCCTCGGTTGGCTCATTTCCACCTGAAATTGGCCAATGTCATCGTGACAGGTTTAGAATAGTTGTCTTATTGAAGCAGAAGATGGTTAAACACAATCACACCCAGGTGCACATGGGCAGCAGATACCTGGGAACACCGCCAGCTGGAAGTTCCCCCCCCCCCAGTCACTCACCAACCTGACTTGGAAATATATCGCCTTTCCTTCCACTGCCGCTGGGTCAAAATTGTGAAGTTCACTAACAGCACTGTGGAAGTACCTGCACCTCATGGGCTGTAGAGTTTCGTGAAAATGGCTCGCCACAACCTTCTATGGGGAAATTAGGGATGGGCAATAAATGCCGGCTTGACAATGGGTGCGATCTTCCGGCCTCGTTACACTCACGCTCAAGCCGGTGAATAGCAGGAACCGCGCCAGGTGCTAAACAGTTGCGATGCAACCGGTCTGCTCCCGTAGGCGAATTCAGAATCTCGCCGTAGGGTAACGAGAAACCACTTATCTTCACTTATGCCCATCTCCATACAATTAACGAGAGCTCTCCCGTCATCCAACGGCCTTCTGTCATTCACCGGCCTCCAAGGCAATGTGCTCTTTCGGAGGGTCGGTGCAGACTTGATGGGCTGAATGGCCTCCTTCGTCACTGTCGGGATTCTAGGGAACATTCAGCTGAGAGAGAGAGGACGAGGCCTTTGATGTTTGATGTCTCACCTGGGGCAGGCAGGGAAGCAGGTGGGGGAGGGCGCCCCGGCAGCACCTCAAACAATGCAGCACTCTCTCATTATTGCATTGGAGTGTCAGCCCAGACTTTGGACTCAAGTCTCTGGAATGGAGTTTGTTAAAATAGACAATGTTTCTGGAAGGTAAGAGATGATATCCAAAGGCAGATTCAAGACACAGACTAGCTTGGGCACGGAGTTGGTTCTATACTTTTATTAATACACGTTAGATTTAAATCTATATTCACGTAGCTATTTTAAAACAATACAGTTCAAGTGTCACAATGCAGTTCTCACTCAGAGCAGAGAATGGTGCAAGGCCATATCAAGTGCCTAATTATTAATCTGTATTTTATAATTAGTTCTGAAGCATCTTATACTCAGAATGGAACAGACAAAGGAATAAAAAGAACAATCAGGTGGTTGAAAACAGATATTGGAGCCTGAAATACCTGGATGTCTGTTTCTAAACGATCCATAAGGATTACACTAGGTTGTCAGATTGTCCATGACAGACATTCCAATGTTCACAGATCCCCTTAATCGTTAATGGCACAGAACTAATAAAGTAACAACCATGAAATTTCCTTTCAACGAAACTAAATTGTAATCTCATTACTGGCGTGAAATGTTATTATATAGGATGCATCACTCCTTGCAGTGTCCACTGGAGGCAGAAGGATAATACTTGGAGGCTGCAATGCCAACGGAGCAAATATCGAAGATTTGAGGCACTTTTGGAAGGTATGTCCACATTCTTCACATAAGGTTTGGTCCACATCAGGTTCGGGGCCAAAGAGGGCCGGTCAGCTCTTTGTGGAGTTCAAGAGCACACCCAGTCACACTGTTTCCTGCGGAGAAAAACATGCTCTCAGTTTCCGATTTCTTTTTAACCCCTTCAACTTCCGAATGAACCCCTTCGACCCTGAATGAGATGCAGAGCAACGGGCTGACTGAGGTCCGCTATCGTAACCTCTTACTGAGGTGTACCTTTATGAGCTCTGCCTGAGGTACACGTTCAGTGGCTGTGACTGAGATATGCTTCCATAGCACCTGCCTGATTTCTAGCAGTCTTCCACTACCTGGGTCAAGCACCCGCACTTGGTATCTGGGTAAGTGGATCATTATATTATGAAATGGGAGAAAAAATAATCAAAATCAAATGTCAGCCTTTAAATCTAGAAGACTGAATACAAGAAGGTAGAAGTCATGTTTCCACTATAACAAATACCTTGTTATACCTGAAATATACCTGAAATACTGTGAGCAGATTTGAGCGCTCCACGTTGGGAAGGTACATATCGGCCTTGGTAGAAGAGAAATATAGATTTATCAGAATGTCACCTGGATAGGGGTGGCACGGTAGCACAGCGGTTAGCACTGCTGCCTCACAGCGCCAGGGACCCAGGTTCAATTCGAGCCTTGGGTCAATATCTGTGTGGAGTTTGCACGTTCTCTCCGTGTCTGCGTGGGTTTCCTCCGGGTGCTCCGTTTTCCTCCCACAGTCCATTTATGTGCAGGTTAGGTGGATTCGCCATGCTAAATTGTCCCTTAGAGTCCAACGGTTAGGTGGGGTTACGGGGATAGGGTGGGGGCAGGGTGCTCTTTCAGATGGGCCAAATGATCTCCTGCCACGCAGGGCGGAGGTGCGGTCTTGGGTGGGGTGCTCTTTCCAAGGGCTGGTGCAGACTTGATGGGCCGAATGGCCTCCTTCCGCACTGTAAATTCTATGATCTATGACCAGAAAGGGAGCTGATTGATTTCCTCCCTAAACCCAGTAACAAAAAGCAATGTTATCAGCTGTGACTAGTTGCCCCATCCCTGACTGGCGATTGAGCCTGGGACCTTTCCGCAGTCCTTGTGGCTTTAACATCACACAGGCTGCAACTGAGACCACTGCAAATGTGAGGTGTGAAAAAGTGGTTCATCTCGAATGGACTGGCTGGAAGTGTGGTGGAGACAGATACAATCGAGGCACTCAAGAGGGCAATAGATAATTATTTGAATACAAACAATTTGCAGGGGTATGGAGAAAAGGCAGGGGAATGGCACTAAGCCATAATACACCTTTGGAGAGCTGGTGCATGTAAAATGGGCCAAATGACCTCCTCCTGCACCGTAACAATTCTAGGATTCTGTGATATATTATTGTGGTTATCTATCTAAGGAAAAATAGGCTGGCCTTGGAGGCTGTCCTGAGAAGGTTCACTAGGTTAATCCCTAGAATGGACAGATTTTCTTATGATGAGAGGTTGAGTAGGTTGGGCCTGTACTCATTGGAGTTTAGAATGAGAGAGGTGACCTTATTGAGACAAATAGGATTCTCAGGGGGCTTGTCAGGATAAATGCTGAGAGGTTGTTTCCCCTTGTGGGAGAGTTTAGGACCAGAGGGTATAGTCATAGAGTAAGGGGGCCACCCATTTAAGACAGAGATGAGGAGGAATTTCTTCTCGCAGAGGGTTGTGCATCTGTGGAATTCTTTACCGCAGAGAGCTGTAGAGGCTGGATAGTTAAGTATGTTCAAGGCGAGATGGTCAGATTTTTAATAAGGGAATCGAGGGTGATTGAGGTGGGAAAGTGAAGTTGAGGATTATCATATCAGATTAGTCATGATCTCATTAAATGGTGGAGCAGACTCGATGGGCCGAGTGGCCTACTTCTGCTCCTATCTCTTATGGTCTTTCATTGTTTAATGAACTGTACTGTCATTGGAGCTGTGCTGTACCATGGCTTTTCTCCCCTCTTAATATTCCCTTCTTATTATTGTTCTATTTTGCTGATGGACCTCTGATTGTCTGACAATCATAGAAACCGGGATACTAAGGAGCAATTGATCATGACAAATCCAGCTAACCTGCACATCTTTGGACTGTGGGAGGAAACCGGAGCACCCGGAGGAAACCCACGCAAACACGGGGAAGAAAGTGCAAACTCCACACAGTCACCCAAAGTCAGAAATGAATCTGGGTCCCTGGTGCTATGAGGCAGCAGTGCTAACCACTGTGTCACTGTGCCGCCCCACCATTGTGCCATCATGCCATGCTGCCATGCTACACCACCACTGTGCCACCGCACAGCGCCTCCACTGTGCCACCATGCCACCCACTCCTGTATTACCGTGACACCTTACAATCTGTATCACCTTCTC
Organism: Scyliorhinus canicula; assembly: GCF_902713615.1. Classification (NCBI taxonomy): domain Eukaryota; kingdom Metazoa; phylum Chordata; class Chondrichthyes; order Carcharhiniformes; family Scyliorhinidae; genus Scyliorhinus; species Scyliorhinus canicula. The sequence continues at coordinate 15,783,817 of NC_052170.1, forward strand.
CAAAATTAGGTCTATGGATTGTAGCAGGACAAAAGAGGGTATTATCAACTATGCCAACTACTCTGCCATCTCGTATCAGCTCAGTCTTAAGATCATCATATTCACAGTCTTCTGCCAACTCATCAACGCTGGAGGTGGTGGGTTTGAGACGTGCTGGTGAACAACAGAAGCACACTTACCGATGTCACTGATAATGGCACTTTTGTGGATTCCGATTCAAATAAACTCCTTCTGGTCCTGGAGATGGAGGTAATCCATTTGCGCCATTCAGCCCTTATCTTAAAAGGTTTAAACAAAAATGAATTAACCAAAAGCTATACCTGAATATGAGAAATTACGACTCAGCACTTAACCATTGAATTGTGAGTTGATGCGTTAAATGATATTTTATAAAAAGCATCATGGTTGATTTAGAATTGCTGATGACCCATCTTGAATCAATGGGTTTTAATGTTTCCACCCTTGGATGACCAGAATTGGCTCAGAGTATTCGCAGATTAAACACAGCGCGCAAGCTAAAGTTTAGCCTACTGTACTACCTTAGAGAAAGACCAGGGTGAACTGGTCTCTGTATCAAAGGCATTTTGTGTTGTGGCCCAGGAAGAGATGCAGATTCGTTTGGGACTGACCCAAAACAAAGGGTTGTGGCTTCAAATCCATGATTTTCCATGACTTTCTGTTGTTACTTCATAACTCGAGCCTGTGATGTAGAAACCATGTGGTGTAGAAAAAGAGAGAACTCACATTTTGCACTACATTTTCCGCAACCTCAGAATGTCCAAAACTGCTTTACAACCAAGTATGTTTTGTACTTTCTGCATAGTCAGTTTTGTGGCTTCGGGGGCAATGTGGCAGTCTATATGCGGACAGTAAGATCTCACAATGGTAATGAGGTCATGTTTTCAGTGTAACTTCAGGGGTAAATATTGGCCAGGCCCCGGATGACTAGTTGTCTCAGATTTCCCAGAGCTTTTGTCCTATGTTCCGGTTCAGGCCTTCCAGGGACTTGTTTTGTCTTGGATTTGTTCTCCGAACTTCCCTTTGTTATCCCCGCGTCTGTGTCAGGTCCCGCATTCTCTTTCCCTGTCTCAGCTCATGCGTTGGGTGCGGCCCATAGGGCCATCCTTCCTCTGCACGTGCCGGAGTTGACATGCTCATACCAACAGCTTTCAAACTAACCTCACATTTCTACAGCGGGATTTAAACATAAGTGAAAATAGAATTTTGGACATTGCAAGGGCAATTGGTATAAAGATTGCAAAGAGAAGGTGGATATGCCTGGCGGCACAGTAGCACAGTGGTTAGCACTGTTGCTTCACAGCGCCAGGGTCCCAAGTTCGATTCCCAGCTTAGGTCACTGTGCGGAGTCTACACGTTCTCCCCGTGTCTGCATGGACTTCCTCCGGTGCTCCAGTTTCCTCCCACAGTCCAAAGATGTGCAGGTTAGGTGGCCACGCTAAATTGCCCCTAAGTGTCCCAAAAGGTTAGGTGTGGTCACTAGGTTATGGGGATCGGGTTTTGTGGGCTTAAGAAGGGTGCTCTCTCCAAGGGCTGGGGCAGACCCAATGGGCTAAATGGCCTCCTTCTGCACTATAAATTCTATGCTTCTACCGCAGAGGATCATAAAGTAGCGGCACTATCACTGCCGTTGGCTGATAATAACCTTGCTTAAGGCAAAAGACAAGTTTCAGACTTATCCTTTCACCAAATGCTATTATTGGAATTATCACCCATCCCCATGCGTTAACCTAAATGATGTGCTCAATATCAGTGGAGTTCGACTTGAGTTCTCAACCGTCTGATTCAGACGCACAAGTGCTATCACTGACCCAGAACGGGCACACCCTATCACACACCCATGACCCATAGGTTTATGGTAACAGCCAGGTTCCTCCTGGCTTTCAAGAGTTTCTGAGTGCAAACTCTTTCTGCTGGATGTGATTGATAGATTGCTGTTGGGCGAGAGGTTACGAAACCAAGGTTGGGGGTTACAGAACCAAGGTTAGGGTAAATGGAGTTAAAAATAAACATCACCCATGATCTAATGGAACAGCATAACAGATTCCAAGGGCTGAAGTGTCTGGCTGTTCCTGTGTTTTCTAGTACATTGCAATTTATTCCATTCCATCTTGTCCATTAATAAAACTCAAAATGCAATACCACATGCCTTGGGGTTCAATACACAGAGAATGATGAAGATGAAGGTGCCCTGGAAACTGTTGACAATAGTAAATAGATAGGCCATCGCCACCGTTTCCTCCTGAAAATGAAACAAACCGAGAATCCAGGTACAGCCCAGGATAAACACCTGCCCAATGGCTTTAAACGTCAGCATCCTGCAATGAGGTGAAAAATTATTGTCAGACACGCCGGCAACAAAAGCTTATTCATTAGCTAGGCCAGAGCTTGAAGGGTGCTCTTTCAAAGGGTCAGTGCAGACTCGATGGGCTGAATGGCCTCCTCCTGCACTGCAGTGATTCTATGATTCTATTGGAAAGCACGTTCTGAAAATACGTTCCTACACTGTCCACCGCAATATATATTTAGATTGATTTCCTTAAAGTGTTCAATTATTTAATCTGTCATTTACAAATTGTGACATTGTGAATCTATGGAATTCCTTGCCCAGTGAAGCAGTTGAGGCTCCTTCATTAAATGTCTTTACGATAACGATAGATAGTTTTTGAAGAATAAAGGGATTAAGGGTTATGGTATTCGGGCCGGAAAGTGGAGCTGAGTCCACAAAAAGATCAGCCATGATCTCATTGAATGGCGGAGCAGGCTCGAGGGGCCAGATGGCCTACTCCTGCTCCTAGTTCTTATGTTCTTATTACCAGTTTCATTGGGTATAAGTACCACCAGAAATTAGCCCAAAGGCAAACTATGCCCATCATTAGTTACTTTGACCCATTGCACTTTGTCAAACAGTTCTGGGCTTCGGAATTAAGAAAAATGACCTGTGATTTCATTTCCAGGAATATACAACCCTAATTTGATAATTTCAGAATAATGCTATCAACAAAAATATGAATAAATATATACGGGTCGTATATATTTAACTGTAAACGTCAGCTCAATGATGTGGTGGAGTATAGGAATGGAGCAACATGTATTGGCCACTCATTCCCACAAGGTTGTTCTGTCACTGAATTAAACCATGAATGATCTGTATTTTAACTCCAACTGCAAACCTTCGTTCTATAATCATAGAATTATAGAATCCCTACAGTGCAAAAGAAGGCTATTCGGCACATTGAGTCTGCACCGACCCTCCAAAAGAGCACCCTAACCTAGGCACACTCCCCCATCCTGTCCCCGTAACCCCGGAGCTCCACCTAACCTTTGGACACTGACGGACAATTTAAGATCGCCAGTCCGCCTAACCTCCACATCTTTGAACATGAAGGAGCAATTTATCATGGCCAATACACCAAACCTTTCTTTTTATTCATTCTGGGGATGTGGGCATCGCTCGCTAGGCCAGCTTTTGTTGCCCATCCTTAATTGCCCTTGAACTGAGTGGCTCGCTTGGCCATTTCAGAGGGGGGCCGTTAAGAGTCGACCACATTGTTGTGTGGCCTCAGGAGTCACATGTAGGCCATACCAGTTAAGGATGGCAGATTTCCTTCTCTGAAGGACATTAGTGAATCAGATGGGTTTTTACAACAATCGACAATGGTTTCATGGTCATCATTAGACTTTTAAATCCAGATTTGTATTGAATTCAAATTTCACCATCTGCCCTGGTGAAATTCGAGCCCGGGATCCCAGAGCATTACCCTGGGTCTCTGGATTATGAGTCCAGTGACAATATCGCTCTGCCTTCACCTCCCCTGCACATCTTTGGACTGTGGGAGGAAACGGAGGAAATCCACGCCGGGATAAGGTGCAAGCTGCACACAGTCACCCGAGGCCGGAATTGAACCCAGGTCCCTGGGGCTGTGCGGCAGCAGTGCCAACCACTGTGCCGCTGTCCTGCCTTTTAATGCAGTTGCATAAGAAAAGTCTATCTCATGTTTGATATTTTCAATTGAACTCCCTCCCCCAAGCTCCTTAGCTTTTTAGGGAGAGAGTTCCAGATTTCCACCACCCCTGGTGTGCAGAGATGCTGCCTGATATCACCCCCGAATGACCTAACTGTAAGTTTAAGTTTCTGGCCCCTCGTTCTGCTTACCTTGTGTCCTTAATTTTTGACACCTTCACGTCACGGTTAGACAGTTCCTCGTTCAATGTGTAGAGTGTCATGGTGAACAGAAATGTGTTGACCTGTTTGATTATTTGACAGTTTAGACTTTGTGATCGAGAATACAGCAACAGATTTTAAATCCTAACTCAAATCCAAGTACTCACGTCCTGAATTAAATGACCTTTGGACATAGTATGTTGGCCAAAGGGTTCTGTGGTAGCATCTAAGTGACGCACATAGCAAAGTGAGTGAACTGTCCTGAGCTGAATCAACTCAAGGTCATACAGGTCGAGCATCCTTTATCCAAAACCCCAGGGCCTGATTTTGTTCTGGTATTCAGATATTTCGGGTTTCGGATGCGTATTGTATTAGGTATAGTTAGGATGGCTTTGTGGAGAGCTAGCTAGTAATGGGGAGTTGGGGAAAGGAGTTGGTGCCCTTCACTGCTGGGTTGAATGATTTTGTAAAGCAAGGGAAAGCGGTCTCTGGCATACCTGCACTTCCAAAGACTCGCAGACCCCATTTGGATCTGATTTCGATATTTGCCTGAGGCACAGCATTTCCTTGGTTGAACTTAGTAGCCATGATAGGGTTTGGGTCTGAAGCAAAGACCCTCACAACAGCTAGACACAAGGTAAAGCAAACAACTAGACTCCCAGCGCTAAAAGGTCAGGCGCTGTCAGCGAGAGGTTCACATGTCAGCTCAGGTCAGAGACTTCCTGCACAATAGCCCAGTTCTGGTCATCAAGGTTCATTTCAGCTCATAGAATGGAGAACGCGGCCATTTGGCCTTTCGAATCTGCACCGAACATCCGAAAGAGCTCCCTACTGAGAACCACTCCCCCCCCCCCCCCCCCCCCCCCTCCTATCCCTGTAAGCCCACCTAACCTGCACATCCTTGGACACTAAGGGGCAATTTAGCATGGCCGATCTAACAAAGCTGCACAGTTTTGGACTGTGGGAGGAAACCGGAGTGAATCCACGCAGACACGGCGAGAACGTGCAAACTCCGCAGAGTTACCCAAGGCCGGAATTGAACCTGGGTCCCTGGTGCGGTGAAGCAGCAGTGCTAGCCACTGTGCCATCGTGCCACCCATTGGGTCGTGTCAACCTGGGTCAGGAACATTTTGTGTTAAAAGGTGGGTCCAGTCACAGACTTGCCATGCAAAACACATTGGGTTTTGGATGTGTTTGGCTTTTAAAGTGCACGGATAAAGGATATTCGACCGGTACCATATTTGAAAAGCTTTGATCGACGCAAGTTAAATACCAATATCACCTCTTTAATCCATTAAAATATCCCAAAGAGGCTTCTAGGTTTTTAAGAACATCATAAAGGTTGAGGAAGGGGTTGCGGTTTATAAAGGGGATCCAGGGAAAGACAGCTGAAAAACTGATGACCAAAGGTGGAACAATGGAAGTTCAGAATGCACAAGAAGCCAGATTTGGAGGAGTGCCAAAGTCTTCTCGGCTGTAGGTTGCTGAGATGGGGAGGACCGAGGCCATGGAACTATCTGGAAACAAGGATGAGAATGTCAAAGATTGAGCTTTGGAGGATCATGTTGCAATATAGGTCAGCGGCCACAGTGATATGGGTGAACAGGACTAAGTGCACATTATGATGAGCTCAAGTTAATGGACGGATAAAATATTGACTCCTGCAATATCTGCAGTGGGAAGGGAGCCTATATTTTGTGGTGAAGTTCCTGGAGTGGAACTTGAACCTACAACCCTCTAACTTCCAAATAAAAGCTGTTAACTGAGTCGCAGCTGACATTGTGGCTTTGAAGACTAGTTTCCTCACTAAGCCTCTCCGTCCTGCCATCTGAGTGTAACTTCCTCATTTCTAACTCGTGCCTCTGACCTAGAATCATTTGCTTGACCAGCCTTGCCTTCCTAATCACTAAATGCTCTACTTTTTCCTTCCTTAGTTCCATTTGAATTCTTTTTTTTTTAAATATAATTTTTATTGGAATTTTTTACAGAAAATATAAAACATAACGACAAACAATGAAATGCAACAAAATAACCCTCTTGTTACCATCGGCCAACATCGTGGGTTAGCTCTTGTTGGCCAAAACAGAAATCCGAAACTTTGGACTTTTCAAAATGGGCATTTAAATATCCGATTAAACAATAAGGACCTTTGAATTAAGAAAAAAGATTGTCAGTGCTAATTTAAAGAAAGCCTCTTTCGTGACCACAGGACCCTCCAAATTGCATTGCAGCCGATTAATTATTTTTCAGTATAGTCATTTTTGTGTTGCAGGAAACAGCTCACGTGGTTAGACAGCTGGGTCACGATGCAGAACGAGACCAGCAGCGCGGGTTCAATTCCTGCGCCGGCTGAAGTTATCCATGAAGGCCCCGCCTGTCTCAACCTTGTCCCTTGTCAGGCAGCACGATGGCACAATGGCTAGCACTGCTGTCTCACGGCACCGAGGTCCCAGGTTTGATCCCGGGTCTGGGTCCTGACCATGTGGATTTTGCACATTCTCCCTGTGTTGCGTGGGTTTCGCCCCCACAACCCAAAGATATACAGGGTAGGGTGATCTGACCCCACTAAATTGGCCCTTAATTGGAAAAAAATGAATTGGGTACTCTAAATTTGAAAAGAAACCTTGGCCGGGATTCTCCAAAAACACGGCTAACTGTTGACGCCAGTGTAAACACCGGAGTGTTTCACGCCGGCGTCAATGGGCCTCTTGGGCCAGTGATTCTGTAGCCCACAGGGCGACCAGAAGGCGCCGGAGTGCACAGCGCTGCTCCAGCTGCTGTACGCGGCCCTGCACTGCCGGCCGCGGGTCCGTGCATTCGCACAACATGGCAGAGGCACACATCGGGCCGGTGCGGAAGGTCAAGCGCGACAGCCGATCAGTGGCCGCTAATTCCGAGCCTGGCCGTCGTGGAGCCCCCCCCAGAGACTGATACCCCCCCCCCCCACCAGGATGGCTACCGCAGCCGCGACGCCGAGCTCCCACCGGGTGGAACCATATGTGAACCACGCCGGCGGGAACCCGGCCGATCGACCGCGGAGAATCGCTGTGGGGCCTCTTTCAATGGTCCCCGACCGGCGCCGCGTCGTTCGCGCACGAGCAACTGGCGCCGATTCTCCGATCTGAGGCCGCATTCTCCACCCCTGCGCCGAGCGCCATTTTGGCGTGGCGGCTTGGAGAATTCCGGCCCTAGTCCCTCGTTTGAGGTGCGATGATCCTCAGGTTATATCACTCACTAGTCCGCTCTTCTCTGCTCAAAGGGGAAAGCAGCCTGAGGTCATCTGGGACTATAGTGACTTTACCTTATTGTCGGAAACAGTGTAATGAAATGAAAAAAATGAAATGAAAATCGCTTATTGTCACAGGTAGGGTTCAAATTAAGTAACTGTGAAAAGCCCCTAGTCGCCCACTCTGGCGCCTGTTCGGGGAGGCTTGTCCGGGAATTGAACCCACGCTGCTGGCCTGCCTTGGTCTGCTTTAAAAGCCAGCGATTTAGCCCTGTGCTAACCCATCCCCTAGCCAGTTTTACCTCCCAAAAACAGTGATAACGACAGGATAGTCTGCTTTACTGATGTTTGTTGGAAGATAAATATTGCTGTTCTCAAAATAGCACCAGAGGATCTCGAACATCCACCTGACCGAGGAAACAGGACCTCAATTGAACATTTCATCCAAAATACAGAGGAGTGGGATTTCCCACACCTCCCCCACCCACCCAGCCCCTCCCCTGTGGCATGTTTCCCGGCAGTGGAGGCAGCTAGTCATTGGCTGCCAGCGTGGCCTTTGGTTCCGCAAATATCTATGGCATTTTGCGTGGCCCTTCCATCCCGCAGTGGGAGGGGCGGTCACCTACATCGGAGTCAGAAGAGGACACCCGCAGGAAGAGCAGGAATATCTCCCCCCGGAGCCTCAGACACTGCAGCCCTTCCTCAATACTGCACTGGAGCATCAGCCTAAATATTTGCGTTTCAGTGTTGAGACTTGAGGCGTTGACCCCGTCAAGACTCACAGGCAAGCAGGCTATCACTGAGCCATGTCTAATGCACACATTTACTGCTCTACCAATAGATAAATCAACTGCAGGAATTATAATTGTGTTATCAGGAGGAGCAGCTTGTTTGCTATGTTAATTGCAAAATACGATCAGGCTTGCAGGAAAGAAGTATGATGTGAAAGAAAAAGTTACCAGAATGATCAAATAGACTGGTCCCAGGAAACTCCAGACGAACCCATTCTCTACCCGTAGCCAACAGCTGGAGAAATGAGAGTGAAAATGTTGAGGCAAATTGGTTTGAAAATTCAAAAATCAATGTTCATTAAAACTGTGAGCATGACGGGGATGGGGGGCACTGACCTTTCACCTCTCAGACCTCACACCCAATTCGCCTCGCTGAGCGGTCCTGAGGTAATTGGGGCAGTGCCGGCTGACTGCCTCGCGGACATGGGTCCGTGGTTCAACACTGCCACCCTCTTTGCCAGTTAGGATGCCAGAAACACAAAGCATCACGCTGGTGCATTCCCTTCCACAGATGGGCTCGGTTACCCCCCCCCCCCCCCCCCCCCCCCATTGCTTTGGGGCCAAGGGCTTTTCACAGTAACTTCATTTGAAGCCTACTTGTGACAAAAAGCGATACATTTACATTGGCTATTGTTGCCAGTAATGTAGAGATGCCGGCGTTGGACTGGGGTGAGCACAGTAAGAAGTCTTATAACACCAGGTTAAAGTCCAACAGGTTTGTTTCAAACACTAGCTTTCGGAGCACTGCTCAGGATTCACCTGAGGAAGGAGCAGTGCTCCGAAACCTAGTGTTTGAAACAAACCTGTTGGACTTTAACCTGGCGTTGTAAGACTTCTTACTGTTGCCAGTGTGAGACTGGACTTTCAGGAGAGGAGGGGACAATGCCGAAGATACAGTAACAATCAAAGCTAAAAATCATTGGCTAAACCATCACAGCAGAATAGTGGTAATGGACGCCACGGTAGCACAGTGGTTAGCACTGTTGCTTCACAGCACCAGGGTCTCAGGTTTGATCCCCGGCTTTGGTCACTGTGTATGTGAAGTCTGCACGCTCTCCCCATGTCTGCGTGGGTTTCCTCCGGGTGCTCCGGTTTCCTCCCACAAGTCCTGAAAGACGTGCTGTTAGGTAATTTGGACATTCTGAATTCTCCCTCTGTGTACCCGAACAAGCGCCGAGTGTGGCGACTAGGGGCCTTTCACAGTAACTTCATTGCAGTGTTAATGTAAGCCTACTTGTGACAATAAAGATTATTATGTCGTAGTCTATTTACTTTGTTTGTGATCCGTATCCATTGGGGTAGACTGTTGCAGAAATTGCCACTATTAGTGCTGGCAATCCGTACCCCAGTAGATAGATGTACTTCTCAATGTTACTGGAGTGAGATACCCTCATGTTCTTCAGGTTCCTGACCATGAGGTGAAGTTGGATTGACTCCAAGCTCATCCAAGCAAATGCCGTCAAGAACAAGTAATGTAAACAACCCGCTATGATTCCGCACACGGTCTGGGAACAAAGAAAATGCATAAGAGTCTCAAAAATAGGAATATAGCAATAGACCATTCAACACCCCCAGAGGCTTGTTCTGCCATTCTAATATATCTCAAATGTGTCACAACTCCAATTAGCCGCCTTCACTCCTTATTCTTTCTTACGTTCAAAAAAAACTTGACTTCAGTCTTGAAAGTTACAATTATCCACCAACATGCACGTCTTTGTGAGCAGGGGCCTCCAGGGTTGGGATTTCCCTATATACCCTCCGCCATCGGGGAACCCGTGGTGGGGGGGTCGAGCCGGCGGGGAATAGCCAGAAAATCCCACCGCTAATTCCTGTGATGTCGTTTGCAACCAGGTAGTTCCTAATTTGCCTCCTCAATGGGCCTGGCTCCAATTCTAACCCTTTGTCCCCCAACTGTCCATCAGAGGAACTAGTTCCTCCATATTGACCCTATTTAAAATCCTCTTACTATTCTGAACACTTCTTTCTATGTTTCTCTGTATATAAAAAATGTGCATTTTAGGTGCTGTAACTTACAGGCCAATGGACCAGAGCTGGAAGGTGGGATTTGACCGGATAACCCTTCTCGATCCGTTGTGGACATTGGGCTGAATGGGCTCCTTTACTGCCACAAATCTCTCTCTGGCTGCTGGCAAGCTCAGGGTCAGGTCTCCACTGGTTTAGCTTAGAGGCTGGTTTAGCTCACTCAGCTAAATCGCTGGCTTTTAAATCAGAGCAAGCAGGCCAGCAGTGCGGTTCAATTCCCGTATCAGCCTCCCCGGACAGGCGCCGGAATGTGGCGACTAGGGGCTTTTCACAGTAACTGCGTTGTAGCCTACATGTGACAATAAGCGATTTTCATTTTTTTTTCACCTCTCAGTGGGAGGATGTCCCACCTTCAAGAGCCAATCCAATTGATCTGCAGCCCGACAGCAGACATCAGAACTCAGGATTAGAGGGCAGCACGGTGGCACAGTGGGTTAGCCCTGCTGCCTCACGGCGCTGAGGTCCCAGGTTCGACCCCGGCTCTGGGTCACTGTCCGTGTTGAGTTTGCACATTCTCCCCGTGTCTGCGTGGGTTTCGCCCCCACAACCCAAAAACGTGCAGGCTAGGTGGATTGGCCACGCTAAATTGCCCCTTAATTGGAAAAAATTAATTGGGAACTCTAGATTTATTAAAAAAAGAACTCGGGATTGGACGCTGCTGGGGTGGCAAGCAGTCCCACCGAGGTTGAAGGTGTCCACCATTCCCGGGTTAGTCCCATGCTTTTAGGACGGGGATTAGGAATAGGGAGCCTAGGAAAGAGGGCTGGGAGGAGGGAAGGAAGGAAGGTCTTGGAGGCCGGGCAAGGAGGCCATCCTTTGCCCCTTAAACCACATCACAGAAACAGATGATCTGACCATTTGCTGTTTGTGCTGTGTGCAAATAAGCTGCCCTGCTTCCTGAATTACAACAGTGCCGACACTCCTGTCAGCATTTGACTGGCTGTGAATACAATTCTTTTTCTTTTATTGTGGAAAGTTTGGTTGATTTTTTTTCCTTCTTGAAGCCATTTCTTCAAACACTTGCAATTTTAAAAATTCACTCATGGGGCGTAGACGTAGCTGGCCTTGAGCGTTTGTCTGTGTGGATCTTGCATATTCTCCCCGTGTCTTCACGTGTTTCCTCTGGGTCCTCCAGTTTTTTCTTTAATCCCTAGTGCAGAAGTAGGCCATTCGACCCATCAAGTCTGCACCAACCCTCCGAAAGAGCACCCTACCTACCTAGGCCCACAATCCCACCGAACCTGCACATCTTTCAACTGTGGGAGGAAACCGCAGCACCCGAGGAAACCCTCGCGGACACGGGGAGAGCGTGCAAACTCCACACAGTCACCCAAGGCTAGAATTGAACCCGGGTCCCTCACGCTGTGATGCAGGCAGTGCTAACCACTGTGCCACCGTGCGGCACACAGTCCAAACAGCCAGGGGGCTTCCTCCCACAGGCCAAAGATGTGCGGGTCAGGTGATTGGCCCATGGATAAAATTGCCCCTTATTGTCCAGGATGTGCAGGTTAGGTTCGGGGATAAGGCAGGATGGGCGGGGGGAGTGGACCTCAGTAAGGTGCTCTTTCAGAGGGATGTTGCAGACTTGATGGGCCGAATGGCCTCCTTCTGTGGGGATTCTATCATTCTATTGCCCATCCCTAATTGTCCTGCTTTCATGAGGACATTTACGAGTCAGCCATGATGTTGTGGGCCTGGGTCACAAGCAGGCCAGGCCGGGCGAGGATGGGTTTTTTTTCCGACACTCAACAATAATTCCACAGTCATCAGTAGATTTTTAATTCCAGATTTTTAAAAACTGAATTTGAATTACACCGTCTGCCGAGGTGGGATTCAAATGCCAGTCCCCAGAGGATGGCCCTGGGTCTCCGGATTACTAGTCAACACCACTACACCACACACCTTGGTTCACCAGGCTTTCCTGTTCTACGACCTCCAACGTAGCTTGTTGTCAATTTTAATGATTAGCGCCCCCCGTGAATAACCTCGGGATGTTTTAATCCCTGTAAGGCACTACCTGAAATAAATTGCTGTTAGATGCTCTCTGGTGTGCAGTGACCTGCAGCCCACTATCCCTGGTTGATTTTCCTCATTCTCCTGCTGCATGATCTCTTACCCGGTTTTCGGTTCTGTTGATGCCCGTTATGAAGACCAACTCTGCCAGGAAGAGGCTTGCGCAGAGCTGAGTGTGGGTGGCCGTTACCGCATTTCTCGCCTGCCAGCAGAGGACGAAGGTGCCGATAGCGACCGCGAGACATGCCAGTGAGATGGGGATCCCGATGAACATAATCACGGAGAGCGCGTCGTGGGAATAATCCTGCAACTGAACGGAAAAGAAATGGCCCATTAGATGTTCAAAGAGGTTGGAAATTCAATGGGCTGGTACCCCTGGCGAGTGTGTTGTCAGTTATGGAATGGGAGGGGTGTTACGTTCTAGTGTGTTGCAAGATTGAGTCAGTGCACTAGAGAACGTCTAGTTCGTGACTAGTTAAAGATTTATTGAATTACAATAAGGTGGAAGGGAAACAGTACTAATACTACTAAACTATGAACTGTTGATAACTATAATATGAGAGCTGATACAACACATGATGATCCACAAAGACTTGAACCCCAGAGTCCCCGAGGCTGCAGTATCGCGTAGTACATCTCTACGGCCACCTGCTGTTTGGAGGTCTGACGTGTTAACCTATAGAATTGCTTATGCATATCATTACAGGGGGGAGGGGGAGGTAGGTGCGTTGGGGGGGGGGGGGGGGGGATGTTAAATATGTTGGATGTCCAGCCCACTTCCTTCATGCCATTCCTCACCCTGTTCCCAACAGTCCAACAGTACGTGGGGTGCGGGGACGAGGGATGGCTGAGGCACCCACTAGACCTCCCATCCTTCGGCCTATTGAGGCCTTAAATGCCCAATTAAGTGTCCAATTCAGGGCTATAGTCCACCTCTACTGCCATGAATGTTGAGGCAGTGGCAGGTGTGCGAGATTGCCGACGCCATTTTGAAAAAGGCTTCTTAGAAAATCTGGGAAAGGGGTCCACTCACCCCCAGTCCCATCAATCGCGGGTACCATCAGCACATCGGGAGAACCCTTCCAAGATGCAACCCTCCCCCTTTTGTTCTCCTGCAACCTACAATTTTCAACCTTGTACCACCTAAGCCGAAGTATCATTGAGTTCTGACATGTAACTGGGTCCCAAACAGAATCCTTTCCCTATTAATAACCATTTTTGTTCTGTACAACCTTCTCTGTCGGTGGGAGTCTATGTCGGGGATTTCTGCCATGGTTTCCTTTACAAAATCAATGTTGTCCCAGTTGGGGATGTCCACATTTGCAAGCACCACTGGTGCCCCTTCCAGGACACGGCTAACCATAACATACCGTCCTCCTGGGGCGTAACCGTTTTTGTCGCAGAGAATGCCAACCTCTTATTGAATGGTATGGCCATCCCCCTAACCTTCGTCCCATAGCATGATTGATATGTCTGTCCGACTCAACTCTTCCTTACCTGCAGTCGGTCCTTCTCCCTCAGGTGCACTCTTGGAGGAAGATTACATTGGCCCTCAGGCCTTTTAGACTCTGGATCTTTTCACTGGGCTATTGAGTCCCTTGATGCTCCAGATGACTATCCTGATTGGGGGGGGGGGGGGGGCGGAGTGTTTTTGACCCCCCCTCCTGTGGGGTCAGGTACACTCATCATGTGGATGTTCCTCTGCACTCTGCAGTTTCACACTGTTTGGGGGCCATCCAAGATGGCCGTTTTCGATGCCCTTGTTCTTGCTATCGCCATGTGTGACCTGTCGTACCCAGAGTTCTGCTTTTCCTCCCCCCCCCCCCAACTATTCCCTGAACCTCCCCCCGTGTCTGTCTGCCCCTTCGTCCTGCTATGTCCGGCTCCACCTCGCTCCGTGTGTCCACCGCCTCAACTTTTCACCTCCTGGCTCTTGCTTGGGGTTAGTTGTCCCTTCGGCCCCTCGGTTGGTTTGGGGGCACCTTCTTTGCGTCCGTGATGTTTGCGGTGGGGGCGGTTTTGCTGGCTTGGTGGCTTATTTTCAGGCTAAATGTGCCACAACCCTAACTTCCAGGAGGAGAGCCACCTTTCCTGTGACTGCTCAGCACATCTCCGCCACCGGAAGTGGCCCAGCCCCACTATGGATCCCAGAATCAATACCTGTCTTGCTAGTGTGCATATCTACCGGGAGCTCTATGACTTGAAAGTTTGTCATGACGTGGAGATGCCGGCGTTGGACTGAGCTGGGAACAGTAAGAAGTCTTACAACACCAGGTTAAAATCCAACAGGTTTATTTGGAATCACTAGCTTTCGGAGCGTATCTCCTTCATCAGGCGAGTCATTCCATTTTCCCCCTCCCCATCCTTATTCATCCCTCAGACTGGAAGATAAGCGAGTAAAGAGCAGAAAATGGGGACAAAACCCTTACCTCCTCAGTAAAGGCCATCAAAATCGCAAAGCTAGACAAGTGATCGCATTGACATGTTGTGTGGGTGTCATTGGAATCCAGCAGCTCACAACCTCTTGAAGACCAGTGACTCCCTTTCCTTGTGTGACTCCAGTAGGCACACAGCAGTTTCCCAACAGCTGTAGGGCCCTGTAGAAAAGCAGGTCAGCCTGTTAGCTGTCAGTCTGGCTCTGTGGTTTAAGGAGCATATCAACTGTTCAAAGGCTATTCGAACCCACAATGTACTGCTGAAATCACTGCTCTCACTGTTAGAGAACAACAGCCCCCCCCCCCAACAAAGGACAAATATTAAGGTGGCTCAATGGATACGCACGCTTGTCTGAGCTAGAGGTTTGCTTCCAAATTCCACTCCAGAAACCTAAGCATGTAATTAGGCATGCTCAACTGTGGGGGTTCTGAACTCTCCAGGATTCCCTCTTTTGCGTTAAGCATTCAATTGCAACAGTCTAGTCGCTGTAATGTAGGAAATGTGGCAGCCAATTTATCATAGAACCATAGAATTGCTACAGTGTAGAAGGAGGCCATTCGGCCCGCCGAGCCTGCACTGACCCTCTGAAAGAACACCCTCCCGGTTGGCACTGTCAGCGAGCCAGAGGGGCAATGGCAGGGGACATGACGATGATAAGGGTGGGTGCGAGATTGTTGGTGATGATTAATGATGGGTGGAGGTGGTCGGTGTCGTGTTGATCACCCTGGGGTAACACGGACTGCAACCGGATGCAGTTGTATTTGAAAGTAGACTCCAAACTTTGGTGTTGGTTCAATACGCTTTATTGAACTTGTTAAGCAGTGCACACAGTTTGCTGTGGGTTTGACACTCTACTAATCTAAGCGTGCTTACTATAACTAACTAGACCAGACTAGCTCTGAGCCACGTGTAGAAGGTGCCAACTGATATATACACCCTGACTGTCACTACAGTTGTCACCAGTGGAAAGAGGCAGGGCGTTGATGCCTCGTGTGTTTTATAGTGGGAGACCACCCTCTAGTATTCTGCCTGGTGATTGGTTGTGTTCTGTCCTGTGTGTCGATTGGCTGTACTGAGTGTCTGTCACTGCATGTCTGTATCTCGTTATGTGCATATCATGAACGTGGGGGGGGTGAAAGTTGGTGATGATTGATGGGAGTGGTGGGTGGGGGAGGGGAGGTTGCCTGCGAGGATGGATGGACGGGGGGGGGGGGGGGTGTTGGTCGCAATGTCTGTTGGGGGGGTGCGGTGAGGAGGTAGGGGTGGGTGCCTGTCTCTTAACTTCTTAAAGGGCGCCACAATCTCTGTGGAGCGGGTCTTGTCGGCATCTTTAGGCCCTGCCCCTCAAGAATGACGGTGCAAACCCCCTCCCCCCCACCTTTGACAGTGTCAGAAGATCTGGAGAGAAACCTGGCTAATTCCCGGGGGGGAAACATGCTGGGCTTCAGCCAGAAACTGACCCTTTGCCATTTTCCCCAGAAAGTTCTGCCTGAGACCACAGTTGGAGTAACATGAGCAGGGCGCAGCGTCTAATCAAGAAGGCTAATGGAATGCTGCCCTTTATTATGAGAGGATTTGAAGATAAAAGCAAGGATGTTATGCTTCAGATCGGCAGGGCAGCGGTGAGACCATATCTCGAACACTGTGCACAGTTTCCATCTCCTTATTTAAGGATGTAAATGTGTTGGAGGTGATTCAGAGGAGGCTTACTGGATTGATACCTGGAATGAGCAGGTTGTCTTATGAGGATAGGGTAGAATGGCCGGGCCTGTTTCTATTGGAGTTTAGAAATGTGAGGGGTAACTTGACTGTGTTGTGTTCTGCATCTTCACGTAGCATAAGCTGCTTCCTTGATGTACGCTCTGACAAAGGAAGGTCCAGACTTGGAGATAGGTTTAACACATTTATTGAACAGTTAACAATTCTCCTAGTTGGGTTCGACTCTCTTGACCAGGTAGATGTGGAAATGATGTTCTCTCTTGTGTGTGAGTCCAGAGCTAGGCGGTTTCTCCCATTGGGATACAGATGAGGAGACTGTTTTTTTCTCTGCGTTTCTCTCTGCCTCAGAAGGCGGCGGAGGTCGAGGGTCACTGAATATTTTTTTTAAAATTTAGAGTACCCAATTAATTCTATCCAATTAAGGGGCAATTTAGCGTGGCCAATCCACCTAACCTGCACATCTTTGGGTTGTGGGGGCGAAACCCACGCAAACACAGGGAGAATGTGCAAACTCCACACGGACAGTGACCCAGAGCCGGGATCGAACCTGGGACCTCGGCGCCGTGAGGCATCAGGGCTAACCCACTGCGCCATCGTGCTGCCCTATCACTGAGGTGGACGTAGATAGACTTTTGCTGGGCAAGGGGATCAAAGGTTATCGGGGGTAGATGGGAAAACGACGCAAACAGATCAGCCAAGATCTTATTGAATGGCAGAGCCGGCTCAAGGGGCCGAATGGCCTGCTTCTGCTCCTATATATGTTCGTATCTCATCCGAAACGCAACAGTTCAGACAGTGCAGCACTCCCTCTGTAATGCACGGAAGTGTCTGCCTAGGTTTGGTGCTCATGGTATCCGGAGGCCCCGTAACATTTCCCTGACCCCTTGAGAGAGAAAGCTGGGGTCTCAGTTCATTGGCATTGGCTTCATCTGAATAATGACATCTCCCTACGATGGGCAATTTCCCACTGGTCTGTCCTCTTAAAATAGGATGAATGCATCTAATTCAGCGAAGCCATTTGAAGCTCACAATTTTCTGGCTTTTATGCAAGCAAGCTGCAAATTGAGACAAATTGGAAATCATAGAATTTACAGTGCAGAAGGAGGCCATTCGGCCCATCGAGTCTGCACCGGCTCTTGGAAAGAGCACCCTACCCAAGTTCAACACCTCCATCCTATCCCAATAACCCAATAACCCCACCAAACACTAAGGGCAATTTTGGACACTAAGGGCAATTTATCATGGCCAATCCACCTAACCCGCACATCTTTGGACTGTGGGAGGAAACCGGAGCACCCGGAGGAAACCCACGCACACACAGGGAATTTGTGCAGACTCCGCACAGACAGTGACCCAAGCCGGAATCGAACCTGGGACCCTGGAGCTGTGAAGCCATTGTGCTATCCACAATGCTACCATGCTGCCCTTTGAAACAGGAGAGGTAAATATTTTGGTAAAGAATAATTTTGCTCAAGAGTCCTGCCCGTTTCCCTCAGATAAGCACCACATCTTCACCTTCTCAACTTGTCCCTCAATACCTCCTCTCGAGAACCATACTCAATCACGCTGTTTTGAAGGTAAGTGCTTTTACAGGTAACACTTAGTCCATGTGACCTCGTGGACTGGTTCTGACCGCCTGTGGGGGTGGGAGAGGCATTTCCCAGGGTATTTTTTCCCCTAATTGATCCAGAGTTTCTCCACGATTTATCCATCAAAATAAACTGGATGTTGGGTTTGGGTGGGTCGGGGCAGTTTAGGCCAATTAGCCTTACATCTGTCATAAGGACAAATGTTAGACGCCATTATTAAAGATGTTTGCCTGGATTCTCCGCTGTTGGGATTCTCCATTACGCCGGCAGCACACCCATGTCCGGGGATTTCCCGACAGCGTGGGACTGCCCACAATGGGAAAACCCATTGGCTGGCTGGCGGGACGGAGAATCCCGCTGTGGGCGGGGGCGGGCCACACCAGAAAACTGGGTTCTTTCAAGGAGTCATGTGCGCTGTGGATAAAGGGAAACTGGCTGATATGCTGTACCTAGATTTCCAGAAGACATTTGATATGGTACCACATCAAAGGTTATGGCAGAAAATAAAAATTCAGCGTAGGGTGTAACGTATTGCCATGGTTGGAAGATTGGCTAGCTAACAGGAAACAGAGAGTATGTATAAATGAGTCTCCTTCTGGTTGGAAGTTGGGTGTCACAGGGATCAGTGGGGGACCTCAACTTTTTACAATTTATATAAATAACTTGGACGAAGGGACTGAAGGTATTGTTGTGAAATTTGCTGGCGACACAATAACAGGTGGAAAGTAAGTTGCGAAGAGGACATAAAGAGGCTACAAAGGGACTAAGATAGGTCAAGTGAGTAGGCAAAGATCTAGCCAGTGGAGTATAATGTGGGAAAATATGAAATGGTCCATTTTGGCAGAATGAATAAAGAAGCATATTATCAGAGCTGTGAGATGCAGAGGGATCTGGGTGTCCTAGTGCATGGATCACAAAAAGCTAGCATGACGATACAAGTAATTAGGAAAATAAATCAAATTATATATTTTATTGCGAGGAATTTAATGCACAATAAGGGGGTTATGCTTCAGTTTTATAGGGCATTGGTGAGACCACATCTGGAATATTGGGTACAGTGTTAGTCTCCTTATTTAAGGAAAGGTGTAAATGCGTTAGAAGCAGATCAGAGAAGGTTTACCACACTAACATCAGGAATGGGCGGGTTGTCTTATGAGGAAAGGTTGGAGAGGATGGGCTTGTATCTACTGGAGTTTAGAAGAGTAAGAGGCGTCTTGATCAAAACCTTTAAGATCCTGAGCGGGTATGAACAGGGTGGATGTGGAAAGGATGTTTCCTCTTGTGGGAGAATCTAGAACTAAGGGGTCACTGTTTAAAAATAAGGGGGTAGCTCATTTAAGAAAGACAAGGAGAATTTTTTTTCTCTCTGAGAGTTGTGAGTCTCTGGAACTCTCTTGCTCAAAAGGCAGTGGAAGCAGAATCTTAGAATAATTTTAGTACAGAACCTGATAGATTCTTGATTAACGAGGGGGTGAAAGGTTGTCGAGTGTCGGCAGGAACGTGGAGTTGAGGTTACAATCAGATCAGCCACGATCTTATTGAATGGCAGAGCAAGCTCGAGGGGCCGAGTGGCCTTCACCTGTTCCTAATTTGTGAGTTTATTTACCTCCCTGAACACCTTTCCTTAAATAAGGAGACCAAAACTGCACACAATACTGCAGATGTGATCTCACCAATGCCCTTTCTATTTCCCCCCAGCTCATCTACTCCTGAAATCCTTATTAATGGGCCGTACGGTAGCGCAGTGGTTATCACTGTTGCTTCGCAGCGCCATGGTCCCAGGTTCGATTCCCGTCTTGGGTGACTGTCTGTGTGGAGTCTGCACGTTCTCCCCGTGTCTGCGTGGGTTTCATCCGGGTGCTCCGGTTTCCTCAACAGTCCAAAGACGTGCAGCTTAGGTGGATTGGTCATGATCAATTGGCCCTTAGTGTCCAAAAAGGTTAGGTGGGGTTACTGAGTTACGGGGATGGGGTGGGGGTGTGGGCTTGGGTAGGGTGCTCATTCTGAGGGCTAGTGCAGAATCGATGGGCTGGATGGCCTCCTTCTGCACTGTAAATTCTATGATTCTATGATTTTGTTACTTTAATTATGACTATTCCAACACTGCGCTGACCCCCATTCTCCATAAACATGAATTCAAGCAAAATTCCTGACCATCGAACCAAGATTTTTTTGTCTTCGGGATAAAGGATATCTTTGACCAAGAATTTGGATCCCTTTCCGAATATCTCTTTCTGTGGCTTGGGTGCAAATTTTATGTGTCGATGTTCTGGAAAGTTCCTTGGGATATTTACCCATAATCACAATGCTACATAACTAAAGATTCTTGTGGCTGCAATCTCAAAATGGTCATATTAACTGTACAAACCTGTTTATGTTTCAGAATGAAGCTCACAGCCAAGGGAGGTTTGTAGTTGCCTGAAGATCCTAAAGCTGCTGAAATGACCCTTGACCACAACTGAACATCTTCATATTTCTGGCTGGTTTCCTGGTTTTCGTAGTGTGCTCCACGCAGGATGGCTTCCATGTTTTCGTACACAATGAAGGCAATAGCAACAGAACCTGGCACCAAGGAGAGTCACAGGGGTCAGCAACACTAGAAATACAGATGCGTTCGAGGAACAGATGGGCACCGTCCATGGCAGCATCTCAACAAAGGCTCCTTCGACAGCACCTCCCAAACCCTCGCCCCCTGCCACCTAGGAGGGCAAGAGCAGGGGTTGTAAGAGAACACCATCCCCTGCAAGTTCCCCTCTGAGCCCCACATGATCCTGACTTGGAAATATATTACCATTCCTTCATCACTGCTGCTTCAAAATCCTGGAATTCCCCAGGTAACAGCACTGTGGGTGTACCCGCACCATGCGGACACCAGTGAGTCAAGAAGAAGATCCACCGCCACCTTCTGAAGGGCAGATAGGCACGGGCAATTAATGCCAGCCACACCAGTTACACCCATAATCAGAGGAATGAATAAAAACTATACAGGTTGAGTATTCCTTATTCGAAATTTGAAAAGCTCTGGAATCCGCATTTTTTTTGGAGCGCCGACCTGACTTCACGAGGGCAGAATTCCACAAGGCTCAGGGAAGGTTCCCAGGGGATGCGCAGGTCCCAACGCGCCCCAGACAGTTACTGATAAAAATATTGGATAGAACTATCGGTAGGCCATATGCATCTGTAAATAGTAAAGGAAATATAAATGAATTTCGTGCTTCGACTAGCTGGATGAGCTACCGCATTATATAATTTATAATAATAATCTTTACTGTCCCAAGTAGGCTTACGTTAACACTGCAATGACATTACTGTGAAAATCCCCTCGTCGCCACATTCTGGCACCTGTTCGGGTACACAGAGGGAGAATTCAGAATGTCCAAATTACCTAACAGCATGTCTTTCGGGACTTGTGGGAGGAAACCGGAGCACCGGGAGGAAACCCACGTGGATACGGGGAGAACTCGCAGAGTCCACACAGACAGTGACCCAAGCTGGGAATTGAACTGGGACCCTGGCGCTGTGAAGCAACAATGCCACAGTGTTACCCACTGTGCTACCGTGCTGCCCCGCAGAGGGCAATTAAAAGTCAATTGTATTTCTGTGTGTCTGGAGATCCCCAGAGCATTAGTCTGGTCCTGAGGATTACTAGGCTAGTAACTACATCACTACACCATCATGTCCCTTAGTCCTGGGTCGTGGGGAGAGAAAGGTAGAGTGGGATTATTTTTATACACAATGGTTTCATATACAAATGACACCTGCCTGTGCTATAAACCTCCATGCTAACATGGTTGGGTTATATTTCGAGATGGTTAAAGGAAGGCAAGATTGTAGGATTCAGTTTACCGGTGAAACGTCAGCAACATATATAACGTTGAAAAAAACTTCATGAAATGAAAATCGCTTATTGTCACAAGTAGGCTTCAAATGAAGTTACTGTGAAAAGCCCCTAGTCGCCACATTCCGGCACCTGTTTGGAGAGGCTGGTACGGGAATTGAACCGTGCTGCTGGCCTGCCTTGGTCTGCTTTAAAAGCCAGCTATTTAGCCCAGTGTGCTAAACCAACCTCATTGAGCACCCCAACGCTGATGTCCTTGGGAGAAGGATTGAAAAGAAATGAGCCAGATTGCTCTTGACTCATCCAGTGTGTGCGTTGATGGAAATGTGGCACAGGAAAGTGAGGCCAGCACCAGGCAGCCCATTTGATTGACACCCCCTTCCACAGACACCCACTCCCTCCACCATCGATGCACAGTGGCAGCCAGGTGTACCTGGAACTGCAGGAACTCACCAAGCAATACCTTCCAAACCATCTAGAAGGCCAAGGGCAGCAGATGCCGGGGCGTGCTGTTCCTTCACTGTCGCTGGGTCTCCCTCCCTAACAGCAGAGTGGGTGTACCTACACCACATGGATTGCAGCGGGTTCAAGAAACCAGCTCACCACCACCCCCTCAAAGATAATTAGGGATGCTGGCCCAGACATCGAAGCCCACATCCCACAAAAATGAATTTTTAAAAAAAGTTGAATTGTCCACCAATCGTCCAACGGAGAGTGGCTTCATGGAAAAAGTCCCGCAATGGCTGCTGGTGAAAGCCAACCCAAAGCTGGAGACAGATGTTGGGACAAAATACAGAAAAGCAAAACGAATTTACCCGTCATTTTGGAGCTAGTGGCTGCTGTCCAGGAAATTTCCATTGTGTTGCCCTTGACTTCCAATCTCACTTTATCATCTGTGGAAATGCTGGTCACATTAATAACTTGCAGCTGGAGAGCTAAGGGGGAAACAAAAGAGCAAGAAGATGGATTTGGGGGAAATGAAAGTCACCCAGATTCTCTCGTCTCCTGAATATCAGCCTTTTCTAATCTCCCATTAGAGCTTCAACTTTGATCCGACTTCACGTGTCTCCCATCATTGGTGTACTGATGATTTCAACGGGAATGGTGAATAAAAATAGGGAAGTCTTCCTAAAAGTATACGATGCATTGATTAGACCACACCTGGAATGCTGGTAACTGTTTTTCTCCCTTTATCTAAGGAAAGACATACTGGCATTGGAGGCAGTCCAGAGAAGGTTCAATAGGTCGATCCTGGGTATGGAGGGATTTTCTTATGACGAGAGGTTGAGTACAAACAAAGAATAAAGAACAAAGAAAATTACAGCACAGGAACAGGCCCTCCGGCCCTCCCAGCCTGCGCCGATCCACATCCTTTATCTAAACCTGTCCCCTATTTTCCAAGGTCTACTTCCCTCTGTTCCACGCCCGTTCATATATCTGTCTATATGCCTCTTAAATGATGCTATCGTGCCCGCCTCTATCACCTCTGCTGGTAAAGGGTTCCAGGCACCCACCACCCTCTGAGTAAAAAACTTTCCACGTACATCTCCCTTAAACTTTCCGCCTCTCACCTTGAAATCGTGACCCCTTGTAACTGACACCCCTACTCTTGGGAAAAGCTTGTTGCTATCCACCCTGTCCATACCTCTCATAATTTTGTAGACCTCAATCAGGTTCCCCCTCAACCTCCGTCTTTCCAACGAAAACAATCCTAATCTACTCAACCTTTCTTCATAGCTAGCACCCTCCATACCAGGCAACATCCTGGTGAACCTCCTCTGCACCCTCACCAAAGCATCCACATCCTTCTGATAATGTGGCGACCAGAACTGCACGCAGTATTCCAAATGTGGCCGAACCAAAGTCCTATACAACTGTAACATGACCTGCCAACTCTTGTACTCAATACCCCGTCCAATGAAGGCAAGCATGCTGTATGCCTTCTTGACCACTCTATCAACCTGCGTTGCCACCTTCAGGGTACAATGGACCTGAACTCCCAGATCTCTCTATACATCAATTTCCCCAAGACCCTTCCATTGACCATATAGTCCGCTCTTGAATTTGATCTTCCAAAATGCATAACCTCGCATTTGCCTGGATTGAACTCCGTCTGCCATTTCTCTGCCCAGCTCTCCAATCTATCTATATTTTGTTGTATTCTCTGACAGTCTTCCTCGCTATCTGCAACTCCACCAATCTTAGTATCATCTGCAAAGTAGGATGGGCCTGTACTCATTGGAGTTTAGAATGAGAGAGGTGACCTTAGTGAGACGTTTAAGATTCTCAGGGGGCTCAACAGGGTCGATGCTGAGAGGTTGTTTCCCCTTGTGGGAGAGTCTAGGACCAGAGGGCATAACCTTAGAGTAAAAGGTCACCCATTTCAGACAGAGATGAGGAGGAATTTCTTGAGGGTCGTAAATTATGGAATAAACTGTGGAATTATTTACCTCAGAGAAGTTGGGTGGTTAAGTTTGTTCAAGGCTGAGATAGATTTTTAATCAGTGAAGAAATCAAGGGTTTTGGGGATAAGGCAGGAAAGTGGAGTTGAAGATTAGTCATGATCTCATTCAATGGCGGAGCAGGCTCGATGGGCTGAATGGCCGACTTCTGTTCCTATGTCTTATGGTCATATGCCTTTTACTGGGTTGAATAGGAAAATGATTTCTGAAAGAGCGAGAAAGGACACTTTCTCTCCCTGTGTGCTGTTGCAGCTGTCGTTCCAGAGCCCCCTTTCTGATTTGTCCGACCAAGTCCCGAGCTCCGAGTCTACTTGCTGCATTTTCCATGCCCCTTGTTGAAACTCCAAATTGCACCCAATGTGCAGACAGACTCACCACCGTACAGCTAACCAAGAGGCTACTAGCTCGCGAAGGAGAAAGCCATTGAGCACAAAGGCTAACAAGAATGACACCTGTTTCAAGTGACTGACGTTTGCCGCTATTTGTTAGCCAGAGAAACACAGACCATTCACCCACCGTGCCTCTACTGTCTCTCTGGAAGAGCCATGCAATTAGTCCCAATCCACTGCCCATTCCCCATAGCCTTGCACGTTTTATTTCCGAGTACATGTCCAATTCACTTAGAAAAAGCTGAATCAGCTTCTGCCACTCTTTCGGGTCCAACGTTAACTCGGGCTTGTCTGAGGGCTAATTGGTCTTTCTTCTCTCTTGTGCATCGTGACTCCCAGGCTGCTGTGTATTTACCCATTGCTTTGCTTCTGATGCTTTTCGGTTCTTGACCTGCTGAGTTTAGGGCAGCCTTGGTGGCCGCTCTCTCCACACCCTGCAGAATCTGGGAGGCTGAGGTTAGCCGCGCCTCCTGTCCCATTTCCTTCAGCAGCGACTCATCCGTGAGCAGCTTCGTCCTTGGCAAAACAGCATTCTGCAGGACAAAGATAACATTCAGAAGTGATGTCAGATGGCGGCCACCCTCTGCTCCCTCAGGCGGGCTGTCACGATCCTGTGACTTTAGTTCAAAGAAGAGCGGGGGAGTTCTCCCCAATGCCTCGGCCTATATTTAACCTTCATGCAACACCACTGAGACTGGATTACCTGGTCATTCTCACATTGCTGTTTGTGGGATTCTGCTGTGCACAAATTGATTGCTGCGTTTCCTACATTACAAAAGTCCTTGATTGGCCATATGGCTCTTTGGGAATGTCCTGAGGCCAGTAAAGGTGCTACTAAAATGCAAGCTTTTCTGGGTGGATTCAAACATCAGGATATGTTTCAAGGGGTTGGTTCGCCAATGTGTAAATGTGTTGTGTGGTGCTGTGCTGTATGGACCGAGGGGCCCTTGGGTCTCTGATCTCAGTCTGGGATATTGGTGAGCGTGCTACAGTTAGCTCCTTATCATCCCAAGATCAGGGATGGCGGACACACAGCTCCTGATCACTCTCGTCACTGGAAGGACATCCCTTCGATGTTTGGCACAGCAAAGAAATAGGTTTTATCGCCCATCAAATGTATATCTCCAATAAGCGAGATAGGTCAACCCCAAACTTTGGGGCTTTGAGTCAGGACCCCGACATTGGTGTCAAATGTGGGTCCCACCCTCAGACTGGGCAGAATCTCCCAGCCTCGTCGTGTGGCAGGCAGGGAAGGTTTATGGGCCAGAAAATGCTGCGAACCATTCAAAACCCCACTGACTTTGGCCGGATTGTAAAATCTCACTGGCAGGAGGGTCCGTAAATCTCCGCTCGTTGTGACAGGGACCCTTGTCCGACATGGATTTGGGCCTAGCTCGTCAATTAGTGACCAGAGGGCGCGCTCGGCGTCCAATTGAGGATGGGGCAGGTGGGCTTTCAAAGCTGGAGCAAAGGGAAATCTGCAGACTGCAATTGCAGCGAAGGGGGAAGAGAGAGAGGGCACCTCCATCTTGAGGCACCCACCCAGCAGCTTTCATAAAGCTGAAATGAAAAAAAGCCACATCTAACGGGCCCCAATTGTGGAGGAGAAAAGCCATTCACACTTCAGGCTGTGGCTCTAGCTGTGGCTAGGTAGACCTGGGGGCCGGGGGGTTGGGGGGGGGGGGTGCTGAGTGATGAGTGGCGAGGGCCTCAAAATCATCCTAGAGTGCTGTTCACCCAGTTCCCCGAAGCAAACCTAATAAAATCAAGTACATGAAGAGCTCAAAATTCTGAACTTGGTGGACCGAGTCAAAGGACGATGGATCCCTCCTCACCTCTGCTGTTGATCCGTTGGTAGGTTTTTGGCACAGCTCATCGAGCAGCCAATTGGCGTTCGTCATCAGAGAACACAAAAATTCCACCGGTGCAGCTGGCTACGAAAAGAGAAGACAGAAAGTTTTAGTTTAACCATGCCAAGTTTTGAATGATTGCCTATGAGAAGATGTGCTGCTTGCTAGCGCCCTCTATGGTTAGCTGACAGCTGTACATCGAAAAAGATGTTCAGTTATGCTGGTATCATCATTGCATGAATGTTTCCTGCTCACCCTCGCCAAGTTCGCGACTTCAAGGTGCACATGGTGCA
The DNA here is from genome assembly GCF_902713615.1 of Scyliorhinus canicula. Classification (NCBI taxonomy): domain Eukaryota; kingdom Metazoa; phylum Chordata; class Chondrichthyes; order Carcharhiniformes; family Scyliorhinidae; genus Scyliorhinus; species Scyliorhinus canicula. The sequence continues at coordinate 15,810,649 of NC_052170.1, forward strand.
TTTGTGTGAAAAGCATTATTTTTATAACACTGGCGCTATTAATAGCAGTCTGACTGACAACCCAGAGTGTAGAGTTTGAATACCCAGCAGGATGAAACAGTTTGGGCCCATGTTCTTATTTCTTCGGTTTTACATATTTTTTCCAACTGGCCAGTCAGGGGCTCTCTGATCCCTGGTCTCAGTCATGATGGTGATAAAAAGTCGGGTGAATTGTCCCAAACAATTGGTCAGAAATGTCAACCTGAGCTCCTGCTCCTTATCGCCATCCGCTGGCCCTGCTGTTAAACGTCACGCGCAGGGGAGGTCAGGGTGGTGCTCAGACACAGCGAGCCCCCCTCGACTGACAAGTCAACTGTGGCACTCGGTGCCCAAGCTCATGGTTGAGCAATGGTTAGTTTGGCGACCAGTGACTCCAGCCGAGCAAAGGGGTGGGGAGGTGCGCTTCGCACGGTTTGGGAAGGGAGCGCTATTTCCAAAAAACTCGAGGTAAACAATGCCAATGACTCACCGGCGCTGGTTCTGTTGACAGGCTGGCCTCAATTCCAGTGGTTCCAACGGCAGAAATGCTGTAGTCTCTGGCTTCAGCGGGTGGCGTAGGAGTCGGACCATGGACTGAAACAACAGCACGTTGGAAATACAGTTTAGTGCCTTTATCTTAAACTTGTGGTGCTGTCCCTCCGTGCCAGGGACAAATATGTGTCGATTAAAATGAGGGATGGTAGTGCAGGAGGTCAACCTCCACTCTGCTGGCAATGTGCCTCAGTCCTGTGTATGTCAAACCCTTCTAGTTCTCGGCTAAGGCCTCCTTTTCCGAAACATAATTTTCCCAGGATGGGGACATCGCTGGCAAGACTGCCATTCATTGCCTGCTCCTAGTTAGCTTTGAGAAGGTAGTGGTGAGCAGCCTCCTTGAATAGTTGCAGTCTGAGTGGTGATGGGGGCCCTGTCAGTGCTGCTGGGAACAGACGCTGGGATCTTTCAGCCCCACCGTGGCAGGCTAGCCGAAAGTTCATTGGAAATTGTATTCCCACGTGCCTGTTGCTCTAGGTGATGGAGGCCCAGGCTTGGGAGGTGGTGATGAAGAAGCTTTGGCTTCCTCTAGCCTTTGTAGTTGGGGGTGGAGGTTTTATGCTGAAGACCCCCATTCATAGGGGCTGAGTTCACATTGGCCATGACCATACTTTGTTCAACTTTGACCCTTAAGTCAAACGAAGGCCTTAAAATTTTAGAAAACCACCGTCAAATCAACTACAGAGCACCATTCCCTCAATTAAGTCATAGATCACATGATACCACCTTGATCTTAAATTCAAAACAATCATTTTTACCAGTTGGAGTTTAACTCAATGCTCGTACAACTCACCATAACCATTTCTAAACAGAGCTAACTTCAAAAATACTCGACACAGCTGCAAGAAAATATGCAAACAGTCAGAACGCTGTGTCGCAAAATTTGAACTCAACACACTGGCCGAGTGTGTCAGTCTTCCACTGAGCCAGAAAGATGGGGGCGGGGGGGGGGTGTGTGGGGTGCTCGGGGGTGGGGGGGGGGGGGGGGGGGGGGTGTGACGTGACACAGAGAGCAAACGGGGAAATTGAACTGTGAATGCAGTAAATCTGAAATAGAAAATGGATAAGTTAGAATGTTACATTAGATCCGTCAGTAACTGAACAACCTTGAAATTCTGGCACCGATGGGAGGTAATGGTGTCCGGGTATTGTCACTAGTAACCCTGAAGTAGCCCAGGGTATTGCGCTGGGGACCCGGGTTCAAATCCCACCGTGGCAGATGGTGAAATTTGAATTTAATAAAATCTGGAATTAAAAGTCTCAATGAAACCATTGTCAATTGTAGTAAGAATCCATCTGGTTCACTAACCCCTTTTAGGAAATCTTGTGTCTTTACCTGGTCTGGCGTGCATGTGACTCCAGATCTACAGCAATGTGGTTGACGCTTAAAATGGCCTAACAAGCCACTCAGTTGAAGGGCCAATTAAGGATGGGCAACAAATGCTGGTCCAGCCACATCCCATGAATGACAAAATGACGCCTTACTCAACAAGACTCTTATACTGGTGACTGGCTAATGATCTTGCTTGAGCTTTTTATAGGCGACATTTACAGAATAAACGTAAGCCATTCCTGTCCAGCTGATCTGTCCTAAAATTTAACATCCCCAAGAGCTATCTCCATCATCATTAGAGGTGATACTGTGAAGCTTACTGGATTAACAACCTCCAAGCCCAGGCTAATGTTCTTGGGGACATGGGTTCAAACCCCATTCCAGCAGCTGGTGAAATTTAAATTCAATTAATAGAAAAAAAATCTGGAATTGAAATCTTGACTCAGTCATGGTGACCGTGACTATTTTCACCAATTGTTAGAAAAACCCGCCTGGTTCACTCATTCCCTTTTGGGAACGAAATGTGTCTTCTTTACCTGGTCTGGCCGGCATGTGACTCCAGACCCCAGCAAGGAGTTTGACTTTTAACTGCCCCCTGAAATCCTCCAGTGAGCCACTCACTTCAAGGGATCGGTAACAAATGGTGCCCTCGCCAGCGAAACGCACCGCCCCATAAAAAGGCACTGCCGCTTTTACCCCGTGCCAGATTTTATTTTGAAAGAGTTCAGATTTTCCTTTCAAGGATGGGATTTGGACCCAGGTTCTCTGGACTGTTAGTAACCATTAGTAGGGCAAATCCTACTGTGCGAAGCTGACACCACTGCAGTTTTGGAGGCTACTTGATGGTCTCATTCACCCTGAATAAAGACAGTCCTTTGGCTGACTGCCCTCATTAGCTTCCAGCTGTTGAGTTATCATTCTGATTTGTAACTGTTCAATGGCAGCATTCACCTCCTGCTGCCAGGTGAGAACTATTAGCTGCTTTTGTCACTATAGGATTAGGGGAACGGGTAATGGCTGTCTCGTGCTCATTTTTTTCAATACCGATCAAACGGGTTCACACTATGCCAAGAAAAAAGCTTTCAGATCAGTAATAGAAGACATGGGCATCTCCAGGCGTGTTCAGTCTTACATAAATAAAGGGTTTCAATTCTTTCCTACTGCCCAATGTAATTACCCCCTCCCCACCTATTAAACTGAACCAATTGATTGAGGTGATTAATGTATGGCGAGGGGGGGGGGGAACGTGATCTGCTCAGGTGTGTTCCTATTACCAGAATTAGGTGTGTTTCCATTAACAGGCTCAGGTATGTTCCCATTATCATGATCGGGTGTCATTCCAGGACAGGGTGTCTTGCCAACCTCAGACTCGGCCGTTTTCCCAATCACAGGTGCAGGTGTGTTCATGATAACAGGTATAGGTGTACTTCCATGAAGAAGTACAAGTACGTTTCCATGAACAGGTGCAGGTGTGTTCCCAACACCAGGTGCAGCTGTGTTTCCATGAGCAGGTGCAGATGTGTTCCCAATAACAGGTGTAGGTATGTTTCCAATAAGAGCTGTAGGTGTGCTCCCAATAACAGGTACAGGTGTGTTCCTATTAATAGGTGTAGGTGTGTTCCCATTTAAGGGTGCAGGTGTGTTCCCATTACCAGGTGCTTGTGTGTTTCCAATAACAGGTGCAGGTGTGTTCCCATTACCAGGTGCTTGTGTGTTTCCAATAACAGGTGCAGGTGTGTTCCCATTACCAGGTGCTTGTGTGTTTCCAATAACAGGTGCAGGTGTGTTCCCATTACCAGGTGCTTGTGTGTTTCCAATAACAGGTGCAGGTGTGTTCCCATTACCAGGTGCTTGTGTGTTTCCAATAACATGTGCAGGTGTGTTCCCATTAGCAGGTGCAGGTGTGTTCCCATTAGCAGGTGCAGGTGTGTTCCCATTACCGGGTGCAGGTGTGTTCCCATTACCGGGTGTAGGTGTTTTCCCATTACCGGGTGCAGGTGTGTTCCCATTACCAGGTGTAGGTGTGTTCCCATTACCAGGTGCAGGTGTGTTCCCATTACCGGGTGCAGGTGTGTTCCCATTACCGGGTGCAGGTGTGTTCCCATTACCAGGTGTAGGTGTGTTCCCATTACCAGGTGCAGGTGTGTTCCCATTACCGGGTGCAGGTGTGTTCCCATTACCGGGTGCAGGTGTGTTCCCATTAACAGGTGTAGGTGTGTTCCCATTACCAGGTGCAGGTGTGTTCCCATTAACAGGTGTAGGTGTGTTCCCATTACCAGGTGTAGGTGTGTTCCCATTACCAGGTGCAGGTGTGTTCCCATTACCGGGTGCAGGTGTGTTCCCATTAACAGGTGTAGGTGTGTTCCCATTACCAGGTGCAGATGTGTTCCCATTACTAGGTGCAGGTGTGTTCCCATTACCGGGTGCAGGTGTGTTCCCATTACCGGGTGTATGTGTGTTCCCATTAACAGATGCAGGTGTGTTCCCATTAGCAGGTGCAGGTGTGTTCCCATTAGCAGGTGCAGGTGTGTTCCCATTAACAGATGCAGGTGTGTTCCCATTACCAGGTGCAGCTGTGTTCCCATTAACAGATGCAGGTGTGTTCCCATTACCAGGTGCAGCTGTGTTCCCATTAGCAGGTGTATGTATGTTCCTGATAACAGTTGTAGCTATGTTTCCAATAAGAGCTGTAGGTGTGTTCCCATTACTAGGTGCAGGTGTGTTCCTGATAACAGTTGTAGGTATGTTTCCAATAAGAGCTGCAGGTGTGTTCCTATTACCAGCTGCAGATGTGTTCCCAATAATAGGTGTCAGTGTGTTCCTAATAACAGGTGCAGGTGCGTTCTCAGTAACAAGTGCAGGTGTGTTCCCATTACCAGGTGCAGGTGTATTCCTAATACTAGGTGCAGGTATGTTTCCAATAATAGGCGCAGGTATGTTCCCAATAACGGATGCCGATGTGTTCTCATTTACAGATGCCGATTTTTTTCCATTACCAGGTGTATTTCCAGTAACAGGTGCAGATGTGTTCCCAATAACAGGTGCAGGTGTGATTTCATCAACAGGTGCGGGTGTATTTCCATGAAGAGGCTCAGGTGTAATTTCATTAACAGGTAGAGGTGTGATTTCATTAACAGGTGGAGGTGTGATTCCATTAACAGGCGGAGGTGTGATTCCATTAACAGGTGGAGGTGTGATTCCATTAACCGGTGGAGGTGTGATTCCATTAACAGGTGGAGGTGTGATTCCATTAACAGGTGGAAGTGTCTTTCCATTAAGAGGCTCAGATGTGATTCCATTAACAGGTGCAGGTGTGATCCTGTTAACAGGTGGAGGTGTCTTTCCATCAACAGGTGCAGGTGTAATTCCATTAAGAGGTGCAGGTGTGATTCCATTAACAGGCGCAGGTGTATTTCCATGAAGAGGCTCAGGTGTGATTCCATTAACAGGTGGAGGTGTGATTCCATTAACAGGTGGAGGTGTGATTCCATTAACAGGTGGAGGTGTGATTCCATTAACAGGTGGAGGTGTGATTCCATTAACAGGCGCAGGTGTGATTCCATTAACAGGTGGAGGTGTCATTCCATTAACAGGCGCAGGTGTGATTCCATTAACAGGTGGAGGTGTCATTCCATTAACAGGCGCATGTGTGAGTCCATCAACAGCTGGAGGTGTGATTCCATTAACAGGTGGAGGTGTAATTCCATGAACAGGTGCAGGTGTATTTCCATGAAGAGGCTCAGGTGTGATTCCATTAACAGGTAGAGGTGTGTTCCCATTATCAGGTGCGTCTCGCTCTCTGATTCTTGTGTGCACGGCGGAATCGATTTCTGTGGAATTTGAAAATGGAAAAGTTACAGCCCACTTCAAGATTTATACAGCAAGTTTTATCATCCTGACTAACTCAATCCTGTTGGGAAATGTCAAGATTTAAATAACATTGACGGCTTGAGACAGATTAGAAAATCATAGCAACACCAAACTGAAACAGAAGAAGGATCTGATTGAAAATCTGATCCAATCTCTGAACATGCAGACACACTGACTACGTACAACACCCTAACTATATTATATGGGGTATTGAGTACAAATCAAGGAAGTTAGGGACAGTCAGCATGGTTTTGTGAAGGGTAGGACATGCCTCACAAACCTTATCGAGTTCTTTGAGAAGGTGACTGAACAGGTAGATGAGGGTAGAGCAGTTGATGTGGTGTATATGGATTTCAGTAAAGCGTTTGATAAGGTTCCCCACGGTCGGCTATTGCAGAAAATACGGAGGCTGGGGATTGAGGGTGATTTAGAGATGTGGATCAGAAATTGGCTAGTTGAAAGAAGACAGAGAGTGGTAGTTGATGGGAAATGTTCAGAATGGAGTTCAGTTACGAGTGGCGTACCACAAGGATCTGTTCTGGGGTCGTTGCTGTTTGTCATTTTTATAAATGACCTAGAGGAGGGCGCAGAAGGATGGGTGAGTAAATTTGCAGACGACACTAAAGTCGGTGGAGTTGTAGACAGTGCGGAAGGATGTTGCAGGTTACAGAGGGACATAGATAAGCTGCAGAGCTGGGCTGAGAGGTGGCAAATGGAGTTTAAAGTGGAGAAGTGTGAGGTGATTCACTTTGGAAAGAATAACAGAAATGCAGAATATTTGGCTAATGGTAAAATTCTTGGTAGTGTGGATGAGCAGAGGGATCTCGGTGTCCATGTACATAGATCCCTGAAAGTTGCCACCCAGGTTGATAGGGTTGTGAAGAAGGCCTATGGAGTGTTGGCCTTTATTGGTAGAGGGATTGAGTTCCGGAGCCATGAGGTCATGTTGCAGTTGTACAAAACTCTAGTACGGCCGCATTTGGAGTATTGCGTACAGTTCTGGTCGCCTCATTATAGGAAGGACGTGGAACGGGTGCAGAGGAGATTTACTAGGATGTTGCCTGGTATGGAGGGAAAATCTTATGAGGAAAGGCTGATGGACTTGAGGTTGTTTTCGTTAGAGAGAAGAAGGTTAAGAGGTGACTTAATAGAGGCATACAAAATGATCAGAGGGTTAGATAGGGTGGACAGCGAGAGCCTTCTCCCGCGGATGGAGGTGGCTAGCACGAGGGGACATAGCCTTAAATTGAGGGGTAATAGATATAGGACAGAGGTCAGAGGTGGGTTTTTTACGCAAAGAGTGGTGAGGCCGTGGAATGCCCTACTTGCAACAGTAGTGAACACGCCAACATTGAGGGCATTTAAAAATTTATTGGATAAGCATATGGATGATAAGGGCATAGTGTAGGTTAGATGGCCTTTAGATTTTTTCCATGTCGGTGCAACATCGAGGGCCGAAGGGCCTGTACTGGGCTGTATCGTTCTATGTTCTATGTTCTATGTTATGTATTGTAGGACCTGCATAGGACTCAATCTCTGAATATATAAATAATAATCCCCTTTGCATTATAAATGGAATTATCTGGAGTACTGCGGAATCCAGTTGCTGATCTCAAGCTACAAAACGTAAGGAAAATCAGGAGCTATTAATTAGCTGAACGTCAAGTTTGGGTTTTAATTATAGGAGGAAAGATTAGAGTCACAGCCTCCAGCAGCATAACATGAATCATTCTGCGCATAGTGACTGTGCCAACGCTTTGAAAGGGTTGCCAATTATTTATTTAATTTTAGTTTTTTAAATCTTTATTGTCACAAGTAGGCTTACATTAACACTGCAATGAAGTTACTGTGAAAAGCCCCTCGTCGCCACATTCTGTTGCCTGTTCGGATACACTGAGGGAGTGTCTAAATACACTGAGAGAATGTCTAAATTACCTAATTACCTAACAGCACGTCTTTGGGGACTTGTGGGAGGAAACCGGAGCACCCGGAGGAAACCCACGCAGACACGGGGAGAACGTGCAGACTCCGCACAGACAGTGACCCAAGACGGGAACCGAACCTGGGACCCCAGCGCCGTGAAGCGACAGTGCACCATTTCGGGCAGTGCATTCCCAATCACAGCAACTCACTGAGCAAAAATATCTCTCCCCTATCCAGTTTGCTAGTTCTATTAAATCTAAATGCTCCTGCCACTCAAATCGGTTTCTCTCTAACCACTCGACCAAGCCCTTTATTATTTTGAACACCTCTTCACTCCCAATGCGAACCCCCCTCCCCCCCCACCCCCCCCCAACTCCCGCCTGAACCTTCTTTTGATTTTGAGAGGAAGCAACAAAACAGGGGGGTAAGGAAACAAAAGGTGTATTGACGTAGAACAAAGACTCTGTGTACACCGTTTCCAGAAGGGGCTACCTGTGCCCAGCCCACACGCGGGCCGGGGTTTTCATGTCCTGAAAATTGCTCCCCTGCTGATGAGGGAGCTCCCCTCAGCGGGGAAGGTCGTACTCCATGAGACTCACGGGGAGCCTAATTGGCCCGACCCTGTGGACCTTTTGTAGGTTACACCACCTTCATTGCTCAAAGGAGAGGATTCCCAGTTTCCCTCGTCTCTCCCTGGAACTGAAGTTCCTCACTCTCTCCCTTCAAACTCCTTCCCCCCCGCCCCCGGTAAGAATGAGGTGGTTGAGGAGGCTCCACGATTTGAAGACCCTGAGACATTGATCATAGAATTTACAGTGCAGAAGGAGGCCATTTGGCCCATCGAGTCTGCACCGACCCTTGGAAAGAGCACCCTACACCCTATCCCCGTATCCCAGGAATCCCACCTAACCTTATTTGGACACTAAGGGCAATTTAGCATGGCCAATCCACCTAACCCGCACATCTTTGGACTGTGGGAGGAAAGAGGAGCACCCGGAGGAAACCCACGCAGACACGGGGAGAACGTGCAGACTCCGCACAGACAGTGACTCTAGCCGGGAATCGAACCTGGGGCCCTGGAGCTATGAAGCAACAGTGCTAACCACTGTGCTGCCCACAAGGAAATGAGCCCTGTATGAATTGGTTCAATGAGCCCAAGGTACTGTGGTGTGGAGGATGCAAATGTTGAACAGCCGGCCATACCTCGACACCGTATTCTCGTTAAATCAAAGGAGTCAGTCTCTCCTGAAGACACAAATCCCTGGTCACAGGAACAAACATAACTTCCTTCTGTGAAGCGGCAACTTCCATTGGGTCCACATAAGTCATCATTGACATCACATTCGTTAATATCTGAAATAAATGTAAAATTAAAATGGAGTTTTACTGCGATAAAGTCCTACCAATTATCCACAGCAGAGAAAAAGGCCATTTGCACTCTTCACGTGACACCCTTCTCTCCATTTCCTATCATTGTCTAGCTTTCTCAGAGGAACAGGCCATTCGGTCCATCTCCGCCATTCAAATCAATCATGGCTGATCATTTGTTTATAAGCCATTCCTCCCCACCTCCCCCCCCGATATTCCCATATCCCTCGATGCCGATGCTATTAGTATCCAGGAACGTATCGATCATTAACACATTGTTGCTATATTTCTCCCTGTGGCAGTGAGCTCCAGGCCCTCAACATTCTCTGGGTGAAAACATTTCTCCTGAATTCCCTTTTGGATTTATTCTTAGATTCATGCCTCCTTGATACCGGTCCCTTTGCTATGTCTACCCTATCAAGCCTTTTCATAATCTTAAATTAGATATCGCTCTTGGGGCTAACGGGATCTAGTGATATGGAGGGAAGGCAGGATCATGGTATTGAACTTGATGGTCAGCCATGATCGTAATGAGGGGTGGAGTAGGCTCGAAGGACCGACTGGCCTCCTCCTGCTTCTATGTTTCTAAAGACCTCTATAAGTTCATTCCTGAGTCTTACCTTTTCTAAAAATGATGAAGGAGCAGTGCTCTGAAAGCTAGTGATTTGAAACAAACCTGTTGGACTTTAACCTGGTGTCGTAAGGCTTCTAAACTGTGCTCACCCCAGTCCACCCGGCATAGAACATACAGTGCAGAAGGAGGCCATTCTGCCCACTTACTACCCACTTAAGCCCTCACTTTCACCCTATCCCCGTAACCCAATAACTCCACCTAACCTTTTTTTTGGTCACTAAGGGCAATTTATCATGGCCAATCCACCGAACCTGCACATCTTTGGACTGCGGGAGGAAACCAGAGCACCCGGAGGAAACCCACGCACACACGGGGACAACGTGCAGACTCCGCACAGACAGTGACCCAGCAGGGAATCAAACCTGGGACCTTGGCGCTGTGAAGCCACAGTGCTAGCCACTTGTGCTACCGTGCTCTCCATATGATAGCTAGAAAAAAAAGAGACCAAGTCTGTTCAACCTTTCTAGCAGAATATAACTCTCAGCGCTGTAAATCTTTGCACACTCTTCAGTGCTACTATGTCTTTTTCTTATAGTGTGGGGAGCAGAACGGTTGCAAGTTATTATTGAAGTCTGAACTATTACATTGAAGACAGCACAATGTGGGGAGGAAGAGGAGTGCCCAAGACACCTGGCCTTAACTTGACAAAATGTCATACCTGAAGCAGAAAAATATATTTCTCCAGAAGATTGAACCCCCTGGCTACAGAAACAGGACTGACTTCCAACAGTGTTGTGGCAGCTTGCGTTTTACAAACACAATTCCTTAGCATCACACTCAATAATATCGAAAAGGAAAAGAAATGGAATAACATAGAACAGTACAGCACAGAACAGGCCCTTCGGCCCTCAATGTTGTGCCGAGCAATGATCACCCTACTAAAACCCACGTATCCACCCTATACCTGTAACCCAACAACCCCCCCTTAACCTTACTTTTTAGGACACTACGGGCAATTTAGCATGGCCAATCCACCTAACCCGCACATCTTTGGACTGTGGGAGGAAACCGGAGCACCCGGAGGAAACCCACGCAGACACGGGGAGGACGTGCAGACTCCGCACAGACAGTGACCCAGCCGGGAATCGAACCTGGGACCCTGGAACTGTGAAGCGATTGTGCTATCCACTATGCTACCGTGCTGGAATGTTGAAAGTTACTATCAAAGTGTAATGTATTATAAATGTAACAAATTTCCCTGGCAGGGTCAGCATTGATTGTTCAACCTTAACACCCCTTGAGAAGTTGCTGGTGAGGACCATCTCCGTAAACTGTTGCAATCCGCCCGCCTGTTGCGACATTCATCCGGGTACAGGCAAGTTAATTGCGTGTGACTATCAATCAATTAAAAAAAAAAATTCCTTCATGGGAGTGGGCATTGCAGGCTGTGCCCATCCCTAATTGCCCGTGAGGGGGCAGTTAAGATTCAACCATGTTACTGTGGGTCTAGAATCACCTGTAGGCCAGACCAGGTAAGGACAGCAGATTTCCTTCCCTAAAGGACATTAGTGAACCTGATGGGTTTTTCTGACAATCGGCAATGGTTTCAAATGGTTGAATTCAAATTTCACCATCTGTAGTGGTGGGATTTGAACCTGGGTCCCTGGAGCATTACTCTGGGTCCCTGGTTAACGAGTCCAGTGACAATACTACTACGCCAGAGCCTCCCCAATTTGGGGTCTTTACGTTTCAAAAAGGAAGACCTATGTTTACATGGCACCTTTCACTGTGCCAGCCCCGTGGACCCATTCTTATAAACCAACGTATACACAGTAAGCTCCCCCAAAACTCAATGGGATCATCTGATTTTTTTTCCAAGTCACATTGGATGAACATCAAATTCAAATTTCACTATCTGTAGCAGTGGGATTTGAACCTGTGTCCTGGGAGCATTACTCTGGGTCCCTGGTTACTGAGTCTAGTGACAATACCATTACGCCACCACCTCCCCAATTTGGGGCCTTTACATTTAAAGAAGGAAGACCTATATTTACATGGCACTGTGTAACTTTTCCCAAAATGTACCACGTGATCTTTTAATTCACCAGGCAGAACCTCAGTTTAATGTTTCATCCAGAGGGTAGCACCTCGGACACTTCAGCACTCCCTCAGCGCTGCGTTAGAGGGCCAGACCAGATTATGAGCTCATTTAGCCCTAGAGTAGGGCTTGAAGCCATGACCTTCTAAAATAGAGGCAAAGGAACCACGTAAAGAACCATCAACCAGTTATTAACTTTATATTTGATGGGACAGAACGTGCTCTGTGTGGTAGCTTTAAGGACCTTCCATCAAATAGTCAGCAGCAGATCGCTGAATGGGGCTGCCCCATGGCAATAACACGGCCGTAATGGCTTGAGGGCGGTACTTCCGCCCCTCAGGGATTGGCCGGGAGCTGAGTAGTCCGGGAGCGCCAGAACGTTGCTGGGACTACAATCAAGGAGAAACATCCGTCAAGTCCAGACTGAACAATCAGTCCAAGGGTTCCGGCTGGGGAGTGATCAGGATACCGTCTTGCAGGGACACTGTGCACCCCATCCACCCTCTCTCTCCCCCCCCCCCCCCCCCCGCCCCCCCCCCAAACCCGTCAGAATATCCATCTTGCCCTTGACGAATCCTGTGGTGGACGAGGCAGGAGGATTTAGGCCTCCAACTCCAGCCTCTTAATCATCCTTGATTTTAACCACTCGACCATGGGAGGCCGTGCCTTCATTTGTTAAGACCCAGGCCTAAGTAATCCCCTCCCTAAATCTCCTCCCTCTCCACCTCTCTATCCCTCTCCTCTTCAAGATTGCCTTTTTTTGACGAGGTTTCGGTCACCTGGCCAATTGGGATGATATCACCGCATCAATGGTGCTATACAAATTGGTTTTGTTCTTAGATTACATCTAGGCTGATACTCCAATCCAGGGGGAGTACTGCAGTGCCAGAGGTTCTGGCCTTCAGAGGAGACATTGAACCAATGTGCCAGTTGTCCTCCCGCAGTGTGAAAGAGGGAATGAAGATGCATTGCACCGGGAACGCCAAGCCCCCAGAAACGTGGCCAGAGCTGCAGTTTATTTCAGCTTTGGCAGGAAATGAGGATCGCAAATGTAGGAGCAACATTGGATGGAGAGAGGCCTCCATTAACTCCAGTTAGAGACATCGGGACCATTACCACTACCATCTCGAACCTACTGCTCATAAAGCAGTCTATATATTAGCATGCATGGGCACAAATGGGGTGATTTTCTGTCTCCCACCCCTATTACCAGGAATCAAGGCTGGGGCTGGGACGCAGAGATAGGCCTCACCAGCGATTAACCTCCAATTTCCTGAAGGTCAGGCCTACACTTGGCTATTATGCATTGTGCACTATAAACCCGATGGGATCCATGGACGTTTATTGTTTTGGTTCGATCTTCAATGCAACTTCACTTCTTTCCTGAATACTTTCCCATCTACTCTACCTCCAAAAATCCCTCCCCGAGCTCTTCATTTGCCTTCACTTGCACTACTCTCAAATGCGGAGGAAGAGGAATATTTCAACTCGAAAGTAAAGCCCCACCCGCGGTGTTCAAAACGAGTGTCCCAGCCCCGGGGCTAACAGGAACTCCCAGTCCAGGTCTGAGACGGTATTTAAAAGGCTCGATAACGAGTCATAGCTGGACGGGCCTTCGCCCGTTACCACGGGAACCCGTGCTCCACGAGCCCCATGGGGAGATCAATGAGTGATCCCTCGAGTTCCTCCAAAATCTTTGAAACAAAAAGGGAACAAATGATTTCCACTCTCCATGCAGCAGTCACAGCCACAGGGGGAAGCTGTTTTCAGCCCCTCAAGCCAGTTTTGTCACTCAATTAGATCATGGCTGATCGGTATCTTAACTCCACCGACCTGCCTTGATTCTGTAACTCTTGTTGCCCTAAACTAACGAAAGCTACCTCTGCCCATTTCGAATTGTGGTGTGCTACCTGAACTGGACAGATGGGAGAGATGGTGAGCAATACATCGGTGAAGGTTTAAAACTGTCATTGCAGTTCTAGAGTCAATGGTTCGTACATTTCCGGTCAGTCCCCTCATTCGGCCTACACTTCAGCTGAGACCATTCTAGCCTCCGCTCCATTATGGCTGCTGTCTTCCCCCGCGGGGAATGGAGAGGGAGGGAGAGGAAGCCGCGGATAAGCAAGCTCATGTGATAGACGATGCGGTGTACAAATTAGAAAGCGCGGGTAAGCGAAAACGCGAATCGAGATCTTGCGAATGACGGGATTTTACAGTAATCATCTTAAATGCCTCTGTAGTGTTCCGGTGTTTGACTATGCAAGCCTGATAAATGATCAATGCTCACTGTGCTTGATTAGTTAAGCCTGGGTGTGAACTCAGAACAGATATCGCAGGAGCAACTTGAAGCTAGAGCTGGAATAAGCGTGAAGGTGGATCTCTTGTGATAGCAGAGATTTTGAAAGACTCTCTTGTAAATAAACCTGTTGCTGACTTAAAAACTTGCATCATCTCTGCATTGCTCCATTATACCTAAAATATTAAACAGCTTTGATTGTATCTCCCATTAAAGCTGCTGCACTTAAGGGAGTACAGGTCTGTTCAATGCAATGTGACCTCGTAATTTAATCCATAGCACTGTTGTTTCACAGTGGGTCACTGTCTGTGCAGAGTTTGCATGTTCTCCCCGTGTCTGCGTGGGTTTCCTCCGGGTGCTCCGATTTCCTCCCACAAATCCCGAAAGACGTGCTTGTTAGGTGAATTTGACATTCTGAATTCTCCCTCTGTGTACCTGAACAGGCGCCGGAGTGTGGCGACTAAAGGATTTTCACAGTGACTTCATTGCAATGTTAATGTAAGCCTACTTGCGACAATAAAGATTATTATTATTACAATCTTTGACCCTTCATCCAGGTTTCCAATCATCCAAGAGTGGGATATTTTCTAAGTGGGCGGGAACATGCACGGGCACTAAATGCAATTATGCTATTTCTCTGGACTATTTTTAAACAGCTGTGAATCTTGCAAACATAGTTCACAGAAAACAGTAAATGTGTACGTATTTAATTCACACTCGATAAGGTTTCAGAAGAAGAGGCACATCGGACCCAAAACATCAACTCTGTTTCTCTCTCCACAGAATACTGCCAGACCAGCTGAGTATGTTCATCATTTTCTGTTTTACTATCAGTGAGAAGAGAGAAGTCCTGGAGTGGAACTTACCAAGGCAGCCTCGGTCTCTCATTAGGGTGTCTTCATGCGGACAGAGTCGAGTTGAACCGACAGACAGCACCACAAGATAACCGAGGTAAATTACTGTTACAAATAGAAAGAGAATCGTTGAAGATTATGAAGTTGAATTTGATCCTTGATCTGCACTCCCTGACTTACATTGACCCCACCCCACCGATGCTGCCATCTTAAAATTCTCATCTTTATTTTTCCACGTCCTTCCCTGGCCTCACTCCCTCGCTATCACTGCAACCTTCCCCAGCCGGCCAAAACTCTGAAATCTCTACCTTCCTCCAGGTCTCCCCCTCTATCCATATCTCACTCTCCTCAGCCCACTATTAGAGGCCGTGCCTTCAGCTGACTAGGCTGTAAGCTCTCAAATTTCCTTCCTCAACCTCTCCATCACCCTCTCTTCCCTCCCCACTCTTCAATACCTACCTGTTTCCCCATAACGATGGGAAAAGCACCTTAGCGCAGAGCAGGCGAAGAAGGTGAGGGATGACCTAATTGAGGTGTACAAAAATGATGAGGGGGCCGAGACAGGGTGGACTTGTTTGCACCCTGGCTGAGGGGTCAGTTACCAGGGGGCATAGATTGGAGGCGAGTGGTAGAATGATTAGAGGAGATATGAGGTAAAACTTTTTCACCCAGAGGGTGGGGGGCATCTGGAATTCACTGCCTAACTTGGTGGTTGAGGCTGAAACGATCAATGTATTTAAAAGACACCTGGATCTGTGTTGGAAGTGCTGCAATCTGCAACACACAGACCGGTGCTTGAAAGGGGAATCAAAATGAGCGGCTCGTTTATTTTTGATATAACATGTCAGCACGATGGGCTGAATGGCCTCTTTCCGCACCATAACCTTTCTGTGGTTCAATGTTTCTATGGCTGGTCACCTGTCCTTAATATCTCATTAGATGACACAGCGTCATTTGCCGTGCGAGATTCCGCTGTGCAGGAAGCACTTTGCAAACACAAGTTATTGCTGTTGTTCATTCTCTGCAGCAGGCGGATGGTTTGTTTATTCTGCTCCTTTTCTCTCCTGAGGTTTTGCAGACAGGGGGAGAACGTGCAAACTCCACACTCCAGGCCAGAATCGAACCTGGGTCTCTGGCGCTGGGAGGCAGCAGTGCCAACCACTGTGCCACCGTGTCGTATGTATGAGACATCTGGTGGTTGTGCAAAGTGCGATACAAATGTGACTTTTTCTTCTTTTTTCCCCCCCGTTTACCTGTCTTGGTTTCACAACGCTCAGTAACGTTGCCAAATAAAATCCCATCATTTCAGTTCTGAGACGTTCAACTGACCTCCAGTCTCAATAGTACGTTTGATGCGGGGGAGAATTCAAGATGCCCATTCGCCTTTGTGTGAAGAAATGCTTCCTGTTGTCACTTCAGAATAGCCTTGCTCAAATTTCCGATTCGGGAAAAGGATGTTTGGGCTCTGTCACCAGAGGAAATGGTTTCTCTTTATCTGCCCAATAAAATCCTTGAATTATTTTAAGCACCTTAATTGGGACACCCATGAATCCGCTGCACTGTTATCAAATTAATTCCTGCGATGAGGTCACTGTTAGCTAGGAACGCATTTTGTGCCCACCCCTAATTGCCCTTGAACTGAAGGACCATTTCAGAGGGTATTTAAGAGTCAACCACATTGCTATGGGTCAGGAGGCACATCATCTAGGCCTAATCGGATAATCTATTTAACTCATTCTTAAAGATATTTAACGGCCCAGCCTCCACTGCTCCCTGGGGAAGAGAGTTCCTCAGGCTGACAAACCTTTGAAAGAAAAAAAATTCTCCTCAGCTCCTTCAATGGGAGATCCCTTGGGCAGGATTCTCCGTTAGCCGACGCCAAAATCGGGAAAGTCGATTGGGCGGAGTTCGGTTCTAATGCCGAAATTACGGCAGACGTGGATTTGACGGCAAATCGCAATACTCCAGCACCCCGAAAGCGGCGGCAATGCGTTCCGGAACGCACGTACAGTAGACACCGTTTACTCCGCCTCCGATGGTCCATGTTCCCGACAGCGTAGTTCACTTGTGCTTTTAGAAATCATGAAACCGGCATGGAGGCTGCTAAGGGAGAGAGAGGGGCTATAGAAGGTGTCCAACATCGCCATACTTTGCTGACAGTCGAACTGCTGGCCGGGGGCCTTCTTCCAGGGCCGTGGGGAGTAGTGGCAGGTGGCCAGAAGGTGGGCTGTGGGGTCGGGGTGGACGGGCATGGAGCACCATTGCCGCAGCCCGCAAGTTATAGATAGAGGATCTAGATCAGAGCAGGCTTGGAGGGCCAAAGGGCCTGTTCCTGTGCTGTCATTTTTCTTTGTTCTTTTAATATGTATCTAGACAGATACATGAATGGGCAGGGAACAGAGGGATACAGATCCTCAGAAAATAGGCGGGAAAAAAAATAAGGCACCCATGCAGCTGTGCACGCCGCTAACAGACCACTGTGAACTTAGTGTTACGGGCCATATAGGTGGTCCCAGCCAACCCATCAGCGGTATGTGCGATCCAGCGCAACCAGTGCCATCTTGTTGACTGGGATGAGTGTGTGTGGGGAGTGTAATGTGTGTGTGCGGCTGGGATGAGTGTGTGTGGGGAGTGTAATGTGTATGTGCGGCTGGGATGAGTGTGTGTGGGGAGTGTAATGTGTATGTGGGGCTGGGATGAGTGTGTGTGTGGGGAGTGTAATGTGTATGTGCGGCTGGGATGAGTGTGTGTGGGGAGTGTAATGTGTCTGTGCGGCTGGGATGAGTGTGTGTGGGGGGAGTGTAATGTGTGTGTGCGGCTGGGATGAGTGTGTGTGGGGAGTGTAATGTGTATGTGCGGCTGGGATGAGTGTGTGTGGGGAGTGTAATGTGTATGTGCGGCTGGGATGAGTGTGTGTGGGGAGTGTAATGTGTTTGTGGGGCTGGGATGAGTGTGTGTGGGGAGTGTAATGTGTATGTGCGGCTGGGATGAGTGTGTGTGGGGAGTGTAATGTGTATGTGCGGCTGGGATGAGTGTGTGTGGGGAGTGTAATGTGTGTGTGCGGCTGGGGTGAGTGTGTGTGGGGAGTGTAATGTGTGTGTGTGGCTGGGATGAGTGTGTGTGGGGAGTGTAATGTGTATGTGCGGCTGGGATGAGTGTGTGTGGGGAGTGTAATGTGTATGTGCGGCTGGGATGAGTGTGTGTGGGGAGTGTAATGTGTATGTGCGGCTGGGATGAGTGTGTGGGGGGAGTGTAATGTGTATGTGCGGCTGGGTTGAGTGTGTGTGGGGAGTGTAATGTGTATGTGTGGCTGGGATGAGTGTGTGTGGGGAGTGTAATGTGTGTGTGCGGCTGGGATGAGTGTGTGTGGGGAGTGTAATGTATGTGGGGCTGGGATGAGTGTGTGTGGGGAGTGTAATGTGTATGTGCGGCTGGGATGAGTGTGTGTGGGGAGTGTAATGTGTGTGTGTGGCTGGGATGAGTGTGTGTGGGGAGTGTAATGTGTGTGTGCGGCTGGGATGAGTGTGTGTGGGGAGTGTAATGTGTATGTGCGGCTGGGATGAGTGTGTGTGGGGAGTGTAATGTGTGTGTGTGGCTGGGATGAGTGTGTGTGGGGAGTGTAATGTGTGTGTGCGGCTGGGATGAGTGTGTGTGGGGAGTGTAATGTGTATGTGTGGCTGGGATGAGTGTGTGTGGGGAGTGTAATGTGTATGTGCGGCTGGGATGAGTGTGTGTGGGGAGTGTAATGTGTATGTGCGGCTGGGATGAGTGTGTGTGGGGAGTGTAATGTGTATGTGCGGCTGGGATGAGTGTGTGTGGGGAGCGTAATGTGTGTGTGGGGCTGGGATGAGTGTGTGTGGGGAGTGTAATGTGTTTGTGCAGCTGGGATGAGTGTGTGTGGGGAGTGTAATGTGTGTGTGTGACTGGGATGAGTGTGTGTGGGGAGTGTAATGTGGATGTGCGGCTGGGATGAGTGTGTGGGGAGTGTAATGTGTGTGTGGGGCTGGGTTGAGTGTGTGTGGGGAGTGCAATGTGTATGTGCGGCTGGGATGAGTGTGTGTGGGGAGTGTAATGTGTATGTGCGGCTGGGATGAGTGTGTGTGGGGAGTGTAATGTGTATGTGTGGCTGGGATGAGTGTGTGTGGGGAGTGTAATGTGTATGTGCGGCTGGGATGAGTGTGTGTGGGGAGTGTAATGTGTGTGTGCGGCTGGGATGAGTGTGTGTCGGGAGTGTAATGTGTATGTGCGGCTGGGATGAGTGTGTGTGGGGAGTGTAATGTGTATGTGCGGCTGGGATGTGTGTGTGGGGAGTGTAATGTGTATGTGCGGCTGGGATGAGTGTGTGTGGGGAGTGTAATGTGTGTGTGCGGCTGGGATGAGTGTGTGTGTGGGGAGTGTAATGTGTGTGTGTGACTGGGATGAGTGTGTGTGGGGAGTGTAAAGTGTATGTGCGGCTGGGATGAGTGTGTGTGGGGAGTGTAATGTGTATGTGCGGCTGGGATGAGTGTGTGTGGGGAGTGTAATGTGTGTTTGGGGCTGGGATGAGTGTGTGTGGGGAGTGTAATGTGTATGTGCGGCTGGGATGAGTGTGTGTGGGGAGTGTAATGTGTATGTGCGGCTGGGATGAGTGTGTGTGGGGAGTGTAATGTGTGTGTGGGGCTGGGATGAGTGTGTGTGGGGAGTGTAATGTGTGTGTGGGGCTGGGATGAGTGTGTGTGGGGAGTGTAATGTGTATGTGTGGCTGGGATGAGTGTGTGTGGGGAGTGTAATGTGTATGTGCGGCTGGAATGAGTGTGTGTGGGGAGTGTAATGTGTGTGTGCGGCTGGGATGAGTGTGTGTCGGGAGTGTAATGTGTATGTGCGGCTGGGATGAGTGTGTGTGGGGAGTGTAATGTGTATGTGCGGCTGGGATGAGTGTGTGTGGGGAGTGTAATGTGTATGTGCGGCTGGGATGAGTGTGTGTGGGGAGTGTAATGTGTGTGTGGGGCTGGAATGAGTGTGTGTGGGGAGTGTAATGTGTATGTGCGGCTGGAATGAGTGTGTGTGGGGAGTGTAATGTGTGTGTGCGGCTGGGATGAGTGTGTGTCGGGAGTGTAATGTGTATGTGCGGCTGGGATGAGTGTGTGTGGGGAGTGTAATGTGTATGTGCGGCTGGGATGAGTGTGTGTGGGGAGTGTAATGTGTATGTGCGGCTGGGATGAGTGTGTGTGGGGAGTGTAATGTGTGTGTGGGGCTGGGATGAGTGTGTGTGGGGAGTGTAATGTGTGTGTGGGGCTGGGATGAGTGTGTGTGGGGAGTGTAATGTGTATGTGTGGCTGGGATGAGTGTGTGTGGGGAGTGTAATGTGTATGTGCGGCTGGAATGAGTGTGTGTGGGGAGTGTAATGTGTGTGTGCGGCTGGGATGAGTGTGTGTCGGGAGTGTAATGTGTATGTGCGGCTGGGATGAGTGTGTGTGGGGAGTGTAATGTGTATGTGCGGCTGGGATGAGTGTGTGTGGGGAGTGTAATGTGTATGTGCGGCTGGGATGAGTGTGTGTGGGGAGTGTAATGTGTGTGTGGGGCTGGAATGAGTGTGTGTGGGGAGTGTAATGTGTATGTGCGGCTGGGATGAGTGTGTGTGGGGAGTGTAATGTGTGTGCGGCTGGGATGAGTGTGTGTGGGGAGTGTAATGTGTCTGCGGCTGGGATGAGTGTGTGTGGGGAGTGTAATGTGTGTGTGCGGCTGGGATGAGTGTGTGTGGGGAGTGTAATGTGTATGTGTGGCTGAGATGAGTGTGTGTGGGGAGTGTAATGTGTGTGTGCGGCTGGGATGAGTGTGTGTGGGGAGTGCAATGTGTATGTCCGGCTACAGCTTGTCAGCCTCCTGGGTGCCAATCATGGACCCGGCGAATCCCGCGCCGTTTTTCATTGGAATCGACTGTGTTCCACATGGCACCTGTGCTAGCCTCTCAATGATAGCGGAATCGGACCGGGGCGGCACCAGTTTTTCTGTCACAAAAGTCCAGATTCTGCATTGGCGTCAACACTTAGTCTCAGATACGGAGAATCCCGCCCATTATTTTTAAACTGTGTCCTCAAGTTCTAGTCTCTCCTACAAGGGGAATCATAGAATCCCTACAGTGCAAGAGGAGGCCATTCAGCCCATCGAGTCTGCACCGATCCTCTGAAAGAGCACCCCGCCAAGGCTCACTCCCCAACCCTATCCCTGTAACCCCATAACCCCAGCTAATCTTTTGACACAAAGGGACAATTTAGCATGGCCAATCTACCTAACCGACACATCTTTGGACTGTGGGAGGAAACCGGAGCACCCGGAGGAAACCCACGCACACACGGGGAGAACATGCAAACTCCGCACAGTGGCACTGTGAGCCAGCAGTGTTAACCACTGCGCCACTCACCCTTTCGGTGTCTGCTCTGTCAAGCCCTTTCAGGGTTTTATAAGTTTCAATCTGATCACCTCTCATTCTTCTAAACTCCAATGGATACAGGCCCAACCTGCTCAATCTTTTCTAATAAGACAACCCCTTCATCCTGGGAATCAGTCGAGTGAACCTTCTCTGAAGTGCTTCTGATGTGATGATACATTTTATCAAGAAGGAGACCGGAACTGTACACTGTGCTCCAGATGTGGTCCCATCAACGGCCTGCACAACTCTCAAAAATGTTCTTAATTTTCTA
Organism: Scyliorhinus canicula; assembly: GCF_902713615.1. Classification (NCBI taxonomy): domain Eukaryota; kingdom Metazoa; phylum Chordata; class Chondrichthyes; order Carcharhiniformes; family Scyliorhinidae; genus Scyliorhinus; species Scyliorhinus canicula. The sequence goes on from NC_052170.1 coordinate 15,832,215, forward strand.
TTCTATTCCTCGTGCAACGAACGACGATATTTCATTTGTCTTCCTATTTGCTTGCTGCACTTACACGCTAGGATTTTAGGATATGGCGGAGAAGTCACTGAGCAGCGGGCAGAAATGGGACGGCACAGCGACATGGGCGGGTTAGCACTGCTGCCTCACAGCGCTAGGGTCCCGGGGTCAATTCCAGCTTGGGTCACTGCCTGTGTGCAGTTTGCACATTCTCACCCTGTTTGCGTGGGTTTCCTCTGTGTGCTCCGGTTGCCTCCCACAGTCCAACCAAACATATGCATTGGTCATGCTAAATTTCCCCTTAGTCTCCAAAGATGTGCAGGTTTGGTGGAGTTACGGAGATAGGGCAAGGGCGTGGGTCTAGGGCGGATGCTCCTTCAGAGGGTCGGTGCCGATTCGATGGGCTGAGTGGCCTCCTTCTGCACTGTAGGGACTCTATGATTTGCCCAATATTTATCTTCCTTGTGACACTTAAGAGAGTTCAAAGAGCGGCTTATCAAATCTACAGGGTTTCCAAAGCATCCTTCGAAGAGCAGTTGTGGACTGCCTCGCCAGGAAAGTGCAATATTTCACAAAGATGCTTTTTTTAATGTCAGGGTGCACTTGCTTTGCAAAACCTTTATCCCTTACTCACTTAGGAATGAACCTCCAGTGCATCTTTCTATCGAGGAAGCTCCTTTAGAGGGCAATCTATTTTGAAACCTCGTTGCGTATCGGAGATCATCCGACTGGACAGAAACGAGAAGGAACATTCTCCCACACAATAGTTGGCTGTAGCGGCTTGGGAGAGGCCGAAATGTCTTTACGCAGGTTTGGAGTCTGTTTAAGAAAACACATTTCAAAAGACCCTTTTTCAACAATGAACGGAAGCAGGAAGTTTCCACCTCAAGTATTTCCCCTGTAATTTTGTGGAATGTTTTTGTTTATTGACAGGACTCTGACCTGATTGTATTTGGATAGAAAATTCCTCACAGTTTGAAGGTCCAGCTAGCCTGTCCTGAGAAATTTCACTTGTTCCCTTCACTTGAAGGAAGAAAGTCCGAAGAACATGGGAAACAGGAGCAGGAGTAGGCCATTTGGCCCATGAGCCTTCTCCGCCATACAATAAGGTCATGACAGATCTTCTTCCTTAGCTACAGCCCCAGACTAACTCCATATGTCTTCGTATCTGTATATCCATTAAAGTTAATCTTGTATATACTCAATGATGAAATGGCCACAATTGTCTGGATAGAGATTTCCTAAGGGTAACAATCTTCTGGGTGAAGACATTTCTTGTCACCTCCCCCCCGCCCCGCCTCACCCTGAGACCGTGCCCCTCCAGCTAGGGATTGGTTGTGGTGCCCGATGACTCGTGGATCCCATCTGCTGTCATCATCTCGGCTTAAATAGTAAAAATAGGCCCGTGAATGAGTTACATTTATGGAAATGAGTTTTCCCCTGGGAGACGATGAAAGGAAATTGAGAAGGACAGAGATAAAAGAGAAAAATATTCCTCAGACACGCAGTGCTGTTGTGTGCTGGTGCTTTTCTCTGATCCCCTTTGCCATCTGGTACCAAGATGTGCGGGATTCTCTGTTTCTGAGACGATAGTGTTGACACCAACACAGCATCCAGGACCCTGAACACAATCGATTCAAATGAAAAACGGTGCGGGATTCGTCGAGTCTGTGATCGACACTCAGGAGGCTGACAAGCTGCAGCCGCACATACACATTACAAACCCCACACGCACTCATCCCAGCCAAAAAGATGGCACTGGTTGTGCTGGAGCGCGCCCATATAGCTAATGTGTTGGCTGTGGCCAGAGGGCACCCAGGGCGGGTGCTCTGGGGGACACCTATATGACCCATGGCACTAGGTTCAAAGTGGGCTGTCAGCAGCGTGCGCAGCTCCATGGCTGCCTTGCCGGCTGTGGAAATGGTGTTCCACGCCCATCCACCCCGACCCCACAGCCCACCTCCTGGCCACCCCTCACTACTCCCCCCCCCCCCGGCCCTGGCAGAAGCCCCCCCCTCCCCCCCGCCCCCGCCCTGGGCAGCGGCACAACTGTCAGCAAACTATGGCGATCTTGGACACTTTCCGTGCTCCCTCTCTCTCTCTCCCCCAGAAGCCATCACGTGGTTTTACAATTTCTAAAAGCATAAGTGAACCATGCCATCGGGAACTCGGTCCATCGGATGCGGAGAATCGGGGAGGCCCGGGAGAGTACCAGGTCGGGCCTGCTAATGATATGAAAATGGTGTCGACTATACGTGCGTTCTGGAACACATTGACGCCGCTGTCGAGGTGCTGGAGAATTGTGGGTTGCCGTCAAATTGGCACCTGCCGTGATTTCGGCGTTGGAACCGATTCTCTGCCCGATCACCTTTCCCGATTTCGGCAAACGGAAAATCCCGCCCGTGAAGTTCTTGGGAAGTTCTGAGGGGTGCGTCCTCGAAGAGCCACTCCGGAGATTGGTGAAGGGAACCACTGTTTTCCAATTTTCCTGCTTTGCATTTGAAGTCGGGAACTGCTGGCCTGTGCAGGCATTGCCGTGTGTTTATCAAATCGCGGCGTTTAGTAACGCATCCCGCCACCCTCTGATATCGTGCAATCCGCTAAACCAGTTCTGGCCTTCTGCAAGAGCAATTGAGCTAGTTCCAGTCCCCTTGTCTTTCCCTATGGGCAGGTGGTGATTTAGTGGCATTGTCACTGGACTCGTGATCTAGGGTAATTCTCTGGAGACCTGGGTTCAAATCCCATCCTGGCAGATGGGGGAATTTGAATTCAATGAAAATCTATAATCAATGAAGCCATTGTTGTAAAAACTCATCTGGTTCACTAATGTCCTTTGGGCTGCCATCCTTACCCGGTCTGGCCTACACGTGACTCCAGATCCACAGCAATGTGGTTGATTCTTAACCGCCCCTCTGGAGTGGCCCAGCTATTCTCTCCTGTAAGCAATCTTCAGATGCACACCTAAATGGGGTCAGTGTTGGCAGGATATTCAAATTTAGGTTATTCAACTTTAAGTGGCATGGCAGCTGACCCCAATTCTGGCTGCAGTCACCACCCCCTCCCCCTATCCCCCTTCTTCTGGCAGTTGACAAGACAAACAAACAAAAATTGCATTTATCTAACGCTTTTCACCACCTCAGGATATCCCAGTGACGGTCGACCTTTGCAATGCTCTACCCCAGAGATCTGTGGAGGTGTAGTCATTGGCCGGGAGTTTCCAGCGCCAGTGCGGTGTGTTTTGTGGACCATTGTCTGGCGGCGGGAACGGAAAACTACGGACCCGGGTAGGGGGCTCTTTCGGAGGGTCGGTGCAGACACGATGGGCTGAATGGCCTCCTGTTGCACAGAAACGATTCTAAGATTGGACATCTGCCCTGTTCTCCTTCACGATGGTGCCATGGGATCTTGCTACACAGAGAGATAGATAGATAGATAGATAGATAGATAGATAGATAGATAGATAGATAGATAGATAGATAGGTAGATAGATAGGTAGATAGATAGGTAGATAGATAGGTAGATAGATAGATAGGTAGATAGATAGATAGATAGGTAGGTAGGTAGGTAGGTAGGTAGGTAGGTAGGTAGGTAGGTAGATAGATAGATAGATAGATAGACAGATTATATAAAATATGTAGCTAGTTAGATAATTGCCAAATAAAATAAAGCTTTTCATTGATACTATACTTCCAAAAGCACCGGACAACATTGTAGTCATTGTTGTGATACAAGAAATGAGGCAACCAATTTGCGCACAGTAAGCTCCCATTCACACTAATGTGATAATAATCTGGTGATGTTGGTTAATGGATTGATTTGCTCAATTGTATAAAGGAGAGAGAGGAGATAGTATTTACGCGCAGAAAGCATTGTCTGCGTGGGTTTCCTCCGGGTGCTCCGGTTTCTTCCCACAGGTCCCGAAAGACGTGCTGTTAGGTGAATTGGACATTCTGAATTCTCCCTCCGTGTGCCCGAACAGGCAGCGGAATGTGGCGACTAGGGGCTTTTCACAGTAACTTCATTAAAGTGTTAATGTAAGCCTACTGTGACACTAATGAAGGTTATTATTATATTTGCTTCTTTAATTGCCTTTTCTGTTCTCCCACATTTTGACTTGGCATACACACACACACACACAAGCAATACTCACTGAGTCCCGGATAGAACCGTCTCTGGTCCATATTTTTCTCATTAGAGTAGTCGCTCGCAGACCTGCTCCCAGTCACTGTGGACTTAATACGAGCATCAGCAAGCTGCTCCTCCAGCTGTAGACAGCCTGGCTTGACACCAGGAACTATGAATAATAATCAGGATGGGAGGATCCTTAAAGACGTACAACATTTAATAGAGGTCGATCTTTTCAGGAACTGTTGTTTTTTTATTTACAGGAATAATGAACACTTCAAAATACTGGTGTGCAGTAATGAAAAATCTGGCAACAATAACATGCAAATTTGGTTCACAAATATATATGTGGAAGCTTGTTCTGCACGGTAACTGCACAACAGGTACTGAAGGTAGGCTTTTATGACATTTTTGAATCAGTTGTTTATCACGGTGGGCTTTTTTTTTACAAACGCTCACTTGGAGATGACACATTCCACTTAAGAATCAAAATCAGTGTTTATTTAATTCGAGTTAAGGGAGAGTGTGCCACGGTTTAACAATCAAGGTGAAAGAAAGGCTGAGGTTTAATTCCATTTAACCTGCACATCTCTGGACACTAAGGGGCAATTTAGCATGGCCAATCCACCGAACCTGCACATCTTTGGACTGTGGGAGGAAACCGGAGCACCCGGAGGAAACCCACGCAGACACGGAGAGAAGGTGCAAACTCCACACAGACAGTGACCCGAGGCCGGAATCGAACCCGGGTCCCTGGCGCTGTGAGGCAGCAGCGCTAACCGCTGTGTCGCCGTGCCCCTTTCTTCAAATTGATAGCAGGGGAACTTCTTCGTCAGGTGAGGCCTTGGTTTAATGTGTCACCTGAAAGACAGCACCTGGTCTGGGCAGAGTCGCTAGGGGAAGGGGCACCGATTTAAGATGATTGGCAAAAGAAGCAATTCTGATTGGAGGAAAATCTTATTTTCACCCAGCGGGCAGTTTGGACCGAAATTGCATTCCCCGACAGGCGAATTTAATCGAGACATTCAAAAGAGGGATTGGAAATTATCTGCAGGGGGAAAAAGTTCCAGGGCCGAGGGTTGGGAGTGGGACCACATGAGTTGCCTTTGCCGAGAGCTGGCACAGACATGGTCGGCCAAATGGCCCCCTCCTGTGCTGTAACCGTTCTGTAATCTTTGGCAATGCAACATCACAAGGCTGGAGGGTCTGTCTTGATTTTTACTCTACGTTCAAATCCCTGGAGTGGGACTTGGATCCCAGAGGCAGGGGTGCTATCCACTTGCGCTGATGTCGCCGAGTGACTGAAAGCTTGCTGTAGCGCTAACAATTATACTCAAAGCTGAGAGACTAGTACAATAGAGGCTTTATTGTTGTATGATGCTGTCCCTCCATCTGCAACTGTAGACTAAAGGTCTGAGTGACTCACATGCATATTTATACACAAGCTCCCTGTGGGCGGAGCTAGCCTTACTGGAGGAACCTGTATTACAGGTACAGGCATACATCCCCCTACTGCAAGTACGCATAACTACAGTGGTTATATCACCACACTTGCTCAACGAGGTAATTTTCAATGCTTATCTTCACGGGAGGGAGTGGTTCAGAGAGGGAGTTCCAGAATTGGATTTGGATTTGGTTTATTGTCACGTGTACTGAGGTACAGTGAAGAGTATTGTTCAGTCCCGACAGATTGTTCCACACATGAAAAACATAGGACGTACGGTAGATACACAATGTAAATACATCGGTACAGACATCGGCTGAACCATACAGAGTGTAGTACTACTCAGTAGAGAAGATGTGTGAAGAGATCAGATTGGTCCATAAGAGAGTCATTCAGGAGCCTGGAAACAACGGGGAAGAAGCTTTTTTCGTGTTCTCAGACTTTTCTATCTCCTGCCCGATGGAAGAGGTTGGAAGAGAGAATAATCCGGGGTGGGAGGGCCCTTTGATTATGCTACCTGTTTTTCCAAGGCAGCGGGAGATATAGACAGAATTAATGGATGTGGGGCAGGTTCGCGTGATGGACTGGGCTGTGTTCACAGCCCTCTGTAGTTTCTTACGGTCTTGGGCCGCGCAGTGGCCATACCAGGGTGTGATGCAGACAGATAAGATGCTTTCGATGGTGCATTGCTAAAAATTGGTAAGAGTCAATGTGGACATGCTGAATTTCCTTAGTTTCCTGAGGAGGTATAGGCACTGTTGCGCTTTATTGGTCATAGCTTCGACGTGTGTGGACCAGGACAGATTGTTGGTGATGTGTACGCCTAAGAATTTAAAGCTGTTAACCACCTCCACATCGGCAACATTGATGCAGACAGGGATGTGTACAGTATTTTGCTTCCTGAAGTCAATGGCCAGCACCTTAGTTTTGTTGACGTTGAGGGAGAGATTGTTGTTGTTACACCACTCCACTAGGTTCTCTATCTCCCTCTTATACTCATCGTTGTTCGAGATCCGACCCACTACGGTCGTGTAATCAGCAAACTAGAACAAAGCCTTATCGGAAACGCCTGGTACCTTATGGTGTTCCTCAGGAGCTTTACAATCACAGAGCCACGCTTGAAGGGCGGGGAATGGTGTTATGTAGACAAGTGCAGCAGTGAGTGCCCAAATATAACAAATCACAACGTAACTGCTTCTGGTGACGTTGGCCAGAAAACTGAGAGAGCTCCACTGCTCTTCTGTCAAGGGCCCCATTGAAACTTTCATGCCTGCGTAACAATCAGACCAGACCTGGGCCTAACATCTCAGGAAGAAGGCTCCTCTGACAGAGCGGCACCCCCTCCATGCCACACCCAAGTGTCAGCCGAGGTTTTGCACGCAAGTCGCTGGTGAGGGATTTGAACCCATGACTATGTCATGCTCTATTGGTTATTGATAACTTACATGCATTAGGCAGATTGGAACTATTTTACGCTCGCATCATAGAATCATCGCACAGTACAGCATGGAGGCCATTTGGGCCGTCAGTTTCAGAGTGGAGCTGAGCGACACAGCCCATGTTCCGCCCGGTACCACTCTGAGTTAGCCTGCCTCAGCCGAGGTTCTATAGCCAGCCTCTGCGCCAGTGTCCCCTCGAATTTCCTGCTCAATTTGCTGCGCTGTGCAACTCTGTCAAGATTGGCGCTCGGCTGTGCATCTTCAAGGAGAACGTTGAGTGTGCGCGGCACACTTCTGTGCAGTGGTGCATACGGGCACCTGGCTCTGTGGTCCTAACCTAGTGATTGGCAAATCAGCCACACAGCAGTGCAAGCAGGGCAGTGTACCAGTGCCAACTAGCATGAATGAGATAACATGAAATGAAATGAAATGAAAATCGCTTATTGTCACAAGTAGGCTTCAAATGAAGTTACTGTGAAAAGCCCCTAGTCGCCACATTCCGGCGCCTGTTCGGGGAGGCTGGTACGGGAACTGAACCGTGCTGCTGGCCTGCCTTGGTCTGCTTTCAAAGCCAGCAGTTTAGCCCTGTGCTAAACCAGCCCCTGCCATCAGTGGCATCATTAAGACCGGTAAAGTAGGACTTGCTCCACAATTGGACGGAAGGTCTTTTTTCGACTGGTTCATATACGGAGGCGAGGAGGCAACTGAATAACCAAAAGGGGTCAACTAATCAACAGCCCACCCATTCTGAAAACTGCGGTGGTCGGCGATGCAATGTGGGCGGTCAGCTGACCTCCATCACTTGTCTACACCCTGCCAACGGGCGTGAAGCAAATCCGCGATTCTCCCCAAGGTGCCTCCTGAAGAGCTGTAGAAGCAGTGAAGCCAAATATTGGCCTGAATATTCCTCTAAAAATGCAGGACCATGACTGAAATGGCCAGGAACTTTCCAACCCGCGAAGGTAATGCTGCCACATCATGTTCCCTCACACAAATGCTGTCCCTCCTTCAATGATTTTGTCGCCTTGATAAAGGCCAGTCTTCCAGGTGAAACACAGGAAGGTAATATTGATACGAAATTACTTAAATCCTTTCCTGTTGAGATAATCAAAACAAAATAGTGACACGTGAGGTTTAAGCATCAATGTACCAGGTCGAATAGCCATGCTCAGCTTTTAGAACATAACCACATATTAAATACCCAATCTGCAACATCTATATAAGTCAGGCCTACCAACCCAGGAGTCACGACCTCATTAACCAGCCATGAAAAGATGCAATACATCAGTCAAGTGACTGTAGGGAGATATTCTGCTCAGAATGAATTCACTTTACATAGGTAGGAGGAAGAACTTAGGCTCAGATTCTTATTAGCGAGTAGGGCGGCATGGTGTCACAGTCGTTAGCACTACTGCCCCACAGCGCTAGGGACCCGGGTTCAATTCCGGCCCTAGGTGACTATCGGTGTGGAGTTTGCACTTTCTCCCCGTGTGTGCGTGGGTTTCCTCCGGGTGCTCCGGTTTCCTCCCACAGTCCAAAGGTGTGCAGGTTAGGTGGATTGGCCGTGATAAATTGTCCCTTAGTGTCAAAAGATGTACAGGTTAGGTGGATTGGCCATGCTAAATTTCCCCTTGTTGTCCAAAGATGTACAGGTTAGGTGGATTGGCCATGCTAAATTTCCCCTTGTTGTCCAAAGATGTATAGGTTAGGTGGATTGGCCATGCTAAATTTCCCCTTGTTGTCCAAAGATGTACAGGTTAGGTGGATTGGCCGTGCTAAATTGCTCCTTGGTGTCCAGGGATAATCAGGTTAGGTGGATTGGCCGTGATAAATTGCCCCTTAGTGTCCAGGGATGTGCAGGTCAGGTGGATTCGCCATGCTAAATTTCCCCTTGGTGTCCAAAGGTGTGCAGGTTGGGTGGATTGGCTGTGCTAAATTGCCCCTTAGTGACCAGGGATGTGCAGGTTAGGTGGATTGGCCGTGCTAACTTGCCCCTTAGTGTCCAAAGGTGTGCAGGTTGGGTGGATTGGCCGTGCTAAATTGCCCCTTAGTGTCCAGGGATGTGCAGGTTAGGTGGATTGGCTGTGCTAAATTGCCCCTTGGTGTCCAAAGGTGTGCAAGTTGGGTGGATTGGCCGTGCCCCTTAGTGTCCAAAAAGGTGAGGTGAGGTTACGGGAATGGGGCAGGGGTTGGGCCTGGGTCGGGTGCTCTTTCAGAGGATCGGTGCAGACTCAATGGGCCGAATAGCCTCTTACTGCACCGTTGGGATTCTATGATAAACAAATTGTCATTGCACGGACCCATTGAAAATATATTGCATGCTGCTGTAATGGCATTTATACATGTATGAGGTACACATTTTGAGGACTTTCTGGTCTTACGGAAGCTAATGTGAACAGTGATGTTGACATCCTTCCTAAAGGGTCCCTGGTACACAAATGTAAATCTGTGCCTGTATCTTATCTTACTTTCATTGCCAGTAGGGGATTGCGTTCAAGCGCAGTTAGGGATGGGCAACAAATGCTGGCCTCGCCATCGAAGTCTACATCCGATGAAAAAATTAAAAATGTCTCATGGCAGTTCATCCAACATCCTGGAAAATCATAAATCTGGCACAGTCTCCATCTTGAGAATGCTGAGTTTTGGACATTTGTTAACTGTATCCCATTAACCTGCTTCAATAAAGAGTATTTCAATGTTCCTTAATCACCAAACTTGCATTGGAGGAAAAGGAAGTATAATAATGTCCCATAAAGCCTCCACAAGTCACATAATTTAAATCAAAGGTTATAGGTCATTGGCTAGCCAATGGGCCAGTGGGTAAGTGAATACACGGTGCGATATTGAGCATTCAGCCCAAGGTCAGTGACTATTTTCTCAGGAGTGAAGGGGTATTATGGGATGACCTGACAGCTCAGCATGACTGGTAACACAGCACTTCCTTCACAGTTGACCAATGGCCTACTTACTGTTGCAGTGGTCATTGGCACGCTGGCAGATCCAGAATCCGCGAAGCTAGCTTTCTTCCTGATCATGCACAGCCTATTGAACCAGGCCCGGTATCCATCTCTCACCTTCGGCCGCAAGTTACACAGAAAGCAGTTTTTAATCGACATGTTTCAAACATAAAATCCAGGCTTATCTTGAAGAAACCTATTTCAGAGAAGTCATATCCTTGTTCTTTTAATAATCCATATCACACACTACACTGGTGGCCTTTGGCAGACCCGTTGCTTCCTGCCTCTCCATTCATAGCCTGGCCGCCCACGGGATGTTGATGGGCTGGGATTTTGTGTTGTTTTGCTCCACAGCAACTAAAGGCTTTGAGGAGACGGAGTTAATTCGTCTAACACCCAGCAAGTCTTCCTGCAAGATTTGCTCTTGTTACATGCACGTTTGTACAGTTTAAGAAAACAAATACAAAGAGTGAGCCATTGTTCAGGAGGACATGGTGCTCCCTTTGTAAGGGGCGTGGGGGGAGTGGGGGGGGGGGGAGGGAGGAAAGGATAGGACAGAGAGAGGGAATGTGAGGAATTAGTATGAGAGAAGACGTGAGAGAGGAAAGGACATAGAGGAGAGAGAAGGGAAGAAGGGGAAGGAAGGAATGGGAAGGAAGGAGAGAAGTAAGGTCGCGAGAGGGGAGGGAGACAGGGGAGTAGGGAGGAAAGGGGAGGGGGGAGAGAGATAAAGGGAAGGGATGGGAGATGGGAGGAGCGGAGAAGGGAAGAGGTGAGGAGGTGCAAAATGGGAGAAGGGGAGAAGGAAAGGAGGAGAGGCAGGGAGAGTCAGAGGAGAGTGGTAGGGGAGGCGAGAGGAGTGGACATAATGGCCACGAAGGACACAGGGGATCAGCAATTGATCTTACTTTGCTATCAGATGGATAAAAACGGTCTACGTCCAATAGAGGACAAGGTGAAGGCTATAAAGGAATACCATGGGGTTAAAATCCTTCCTGAGATCAGTCTATCCCGAATTGGGCCTCTTTGCATACAGTGCTCGGAAGTACTAAAAACGGTCTTGGGAAGTGTCACAAGTGGAAACCTTCAATAAAGTTAAACAGGAACTTTTTGTCCAACTTATTGGCCCATTATGACCCCAAGAAGGAACTCACTTTTGCATGCGATGCTTCCCCTTATGGGTTGGGACAGTACTCTCACACCACTGGGGCGACTGGATGGAAAGGTCCATCTCCTGTGCTTCCGGGGTCCTTTCGGATGCCCAGCTGAGGTATTCTCAAATTGAGGAGGGCTTGGCAGCCGTGTTGGGTGTAAAAAGGTTTCATTGGTAGTCTACAGCAGGCGTTTCATAATAGTGACCGACCTCAGGCACTTACTGGGACTTTTTAAAGAGGATAAGGCCCCCATCACCTCCATTCAGATACAGCATTGGGCCTTGTTATTTTTTTTTAAGGGGTGATTTAGCGTGGCCCATTCACCTAATCTGCACATCTTTGGGTTGTGGTAGCGAGGCCCACGTAGACACGGGGAGAACGTGCAAACTCCACACGGACAATGACCCGAGGCCGGGATTGAACCTGGGTCCTTGGCACTGTGCGGCAGCAGTGCTAACCACTGTGCCACAGTGCCGCCTCTGAACCCTGTTACTTGCGGCTTATGAATATCTTTGCGAGCACCGTCCTGGAATGCCAATGCGTAGAATTACCTCCCGCTGCCTACAAGCCTGGCACCACTGCCAGCATTGGTAGAGGTCACAATGATCCTAACTTGTTGAGAAACTTTGCCAGTATCTGCAAGGCAAATAAAGGACTGGACGGCAAAGGATCCAAAACTGTCTAAAATGAAGCACATGATCCTGAACGGTGAAGTCGAGGACAAGCCGTATCTAATCGAGACAGTTGAGCTCAGTGTTGAGGCCGGCATGATTGTTTGGGGATCCCGAGTGGTTGTCCCTCGTCTCGAGTGGTGCCCAATACTAATGGAACTGCTTAATGGCCACTCTGGGGTATTAGAAATGAAAATGCTCGGCTGAAGCTACGTCTGGTGGCCCGACCACGACTCAGACGTGATGGACCTGATAAAACAGCCTGATCTATTCCAGACAACCAAATACCTTCTTCAGCCTCCCTACATTCATGGGAGTGGCCGGGCAGGCCATGGGTGTGACTGCATGCGGATTTCTGCAGACCTTTTCTGGGTCCCACGTTTTTGATCCCGGTGGATACACTGTCCAAATGTTTGGAGATGCACCACATGAGCTCCACTACCTCCCACGTTACAATCGAGAGATTCCGGCAGAGTTTTTGGACACAAGGAATACCGGGGGCCCCAGTTTCCGACAACTGCCTTGACCAGTGGGGCGATCCAAAGCTTCATGCAACCCAATGGTATCCGACACAAGCCGGACAGCATCTTATCGCCCGTTGTCGAAAGGGCTGGTGGAACGGGTGGCGCGGACTTTTAAAACCAGCGTGAAGAAGCAATCGGCAGCGTTCATACAGAGCAAACTGACAAGGTTTCTGTTCGATTACAGGACCATTCCTCGTACAACGACAGGAATCGCCCCGGAGGAACAGTTAATGGGACGGCGGCTTCGTACGAGACCAAGCCTAATATTCCCAAACCTGGCGGAGAGGGTGGAATCCCAACAAGAGAACCAGAAAAAAAAATGTGACTCTTGCAAGGACCGAAAGAACTTTTAAGACGGGTGATCTGGTTTACGTGAGAAACTTCGGAGTTGGGTTCCTGGGGTTGTAACGGAGAAACCGGGACCAGTATCTTATAAAGTGAAGGGCCAGGTTAAAGTTATGAGGAAACACCTGGACCACCTCAGGAGCAAAGAGTCCGCCCTCGAGCAGGCCCCGTTACCGGCCATGGAGGTGGCCGCCGCTAGTGCCCGGCCACAACTCGAAGCTCACCCTACGCCCGTCACCCCAGAGACCGAGGACGCAGATTCCGAGATGGCAGCCGGTGCTCCGACTGAAGATGACCTCGAAGGGGATTCCCTGTCAGTAACCCTTCGATGCTCCCTCCGGAAGCAAAGGTCTCCGATTCGGTTCACACCACCAGATCCGGCTCCACCCTCAACAGACCTCAGACCAATTTGCAAGCGGCGGCTGGGATGTCCTCGAGGTACTGAGAGGGAAACGATCTTGGTGGGGGGGTTGTTATATTGGCCATGCAGGACACAAGCGATTGACAACAGATCACCCCATGGGCTTCGTGGAATATGAATTCCCCTATTAAGCAGGCGGAGCTCGCCCAATGGGGAATGAGCAGTGGGAGCTTAAAACCCGCTTCTTCAACCGGGATCGGCAAGCTGTAGGTCACGGTGTTTTGGTAGCGGCCTTTTTCGTTATTCCAATAAAGGGATTTGGTGCTAGAAGGCTGGCTTGGGCGAAATTATTACAGCAGGGGACAGAGTGGAAAAGAGGAGGGGAGAAGGAGGAAAAAGGAGAGGAAAGAATGAGGTGAGAGGAGTGAAGAAGGAGCTGGAGGATGGGAGGGTAAAGGAGGTGGTGAGAGATTCAACTCCAGGCTCAAACTGGATGTTGTGTTCACCGGCTTGTTCTGTATTTTATACCTCCAAGCAGTGCAGAGGTAAGGAGAGATTTATTTACAGTTTGTTCACTTTTCTCTGAGTCATCACATTAGACTTAGCTCATCAAGCACAGTGAGTGTAGATTAGTCAACAGACACACTTAATCAAACACAGAACAATTGAACCATTGAACACCACACGCCCGATCCTGTCACTTTCTCAGTGGTCGAGGTTAAAGCTGCACCACCCTCCTCCTCCATCGATTCCTTACTTACCCCGTTTGAGAGAACTATAACATGGCAGCTGAGAGTTGCCACGGTGCCAGTGGCTCAGTGGCCAGCTGATACACCCTGCCTGACCTTACACCGTGTCCCTGTGAGCGGGGGGTGGGCTCTGAACCCCATTACCCCCTTCAGGGGTGGAGGTGAAATGAACTCACCGGGGGGGCACTCCAAGAGCAGCAGAGGAAGCAGAGAGAACGTCTTACCTGACGATTTAACAAGCAGAGGATGATGAAGATAAAAACTCCCTGGAAACTGTTAACGATTGTGAATAAATAGGCCATCACCAGTGTTGAAGACTGGAAGTGGAACAGTCCCAAAATCCAGGTGCAGCCCAGGATAAACACTTGGGCGATGGCTTTAAGCGTCAGCATTCTGTAAAGAGCAGAGAGTTCAGTGAGGTAAGGGGAGCAGCGAGTTATAACGCACTCTTTCACTGGTTACCTTAATACAGTGAATTGAAAGTTTCTTCAATTCAAATTGCTCTTCAATGCTCTGCATTGTTGGAAAATGGGGAATGAACTTGGCGTCCCAAGTCTTGCCAACTTTCACATCTTGTCCAAGGCACAGAATGTCACAACTGTGACCATAAGGCCATAAGAAATAGGGACAGGAGTGGGCCATTCAGCCCTTCAAGTCTGCTCCGCCATTTAATAAAATCATGGCTGATATAACACTCACTAAGTCCACTTTCCTGCTGTCTCTCTGTAACCCTTAACTCCTTAACTGATTAAAGACCTATCGATCTCGGCATTGAAAATGCTCAAGGCCTCGGCCTACACAGCTTCCTGGGATAAACAATTCCAAAGGGTTACCGCTCTCTTGAGAGAAGAAATTCTTCCTCAAATCGGAGTTAAATGAGCTCCTCCTTATTATGAGACTCTGCCTCCCATGAGTGGAAATACCCTCCCAACATTTACCCTGCCTAACCCCGAACAATCTTCGATGATTCAATCACAACAACCTCTCATTCTTCTGAACTCCAAGGAGTGCAGATCAAACCTGTTTAATCTCTCCTCATAAGGCAGTCCCTCAGTGGGCCGCATGCTCATCCGTGAGGCAGAAGACTTTGGGCTTAAGTCCTATCGCAGAGGCTTAATCGCAATACCTCGGATGCAACACCAGCAGTGCTGAGGCAGTGGCAGAGGTGGAATTGTGGTATTGACACTGGACTAGTGATGCACGATCAATTAATTGTACAAAGACTAAGGTTGGAAACAACTGTGGCTTTTGTGGTGAATGTGATTCACACGATATATAGTTGCCAATATCACTCCATGTATATATGTTCGTTATCTACCCGTTGTAAGATCAATGCTGTATATAGTTGCCAATATAACTCTGTGTATATATGTTCACTATCCACCATTGTAAGTGCAGTTGCACTATCCGACCACCAGGGGGAGTCGCTCTGGGAGTACGCGAGAGTTTGTACTGGGCTCCTCCCTTGGCTCCGCCCAGGACTCCTCCCCCTGGGACCGATGTATAAAGATCAGTGCCTTAGAGCCAGCCTGCCAGTTCATCTGGAGTTCAACGACAAATAGGCTGGCTCTGTTGTAAGTGTATTAAAGCCTCTGTTCAGATCCAACTACACGTGTTCACTGAATTGATGGTTCCATCAGCTTTATTGCAGCCAGATGTGCGGCCTCCCACAGCAGCTGGCAAAATGGCTGCTGAATAGAGGACACGCTCCTCCTACTGGGCGGAGCCAGCAGGCAGGGGCTACCAGCGAATCTGTAGTACAGGTCCTACCTTACATCACCTAATACAGGTGTAACAGTGGTTTACCACAACTAGTAAACACGAGACCCAGAGTAATGCTCTGGGGACCCGGGTTCAAATCCCGCCACTGCAGATGGTGAAATTTGAATTCAATAAAATCTGGAACTAAAAGCCTAATGATGACCATGAAACCGTTGTAAAAACCCATCTGGTTCACTGATGTCCTTTAGGGAAGGAAATCTGCCGTCCTTACCCGGTCTGGCCTACATGTGACTCCAGATCCATAGCAACGTGGTTGACTCTTAATTGCCCCCTTAAGGGCAATTAGGGATTGACAATAAATGCTGGCCCAGCCAGCGACAGCCACATTCTATGAATGAATAAAAAAAAATTGTCTTTCAGATGAGTCCTGCCCTGTCCGGCAGATGGAGGAGATCCTACAGGCAATATTTTAGAAAAGAGCAGGGGAATTTTACTTCTTAACTTTATTCACTTTTGCGACATACCGAGGTCATAGGAGAGGGTGTATTAAGGCACATCTTGAACTTAAAAGGTTAATGCCATAGGGCAGTCTTGCGTTAGTGATGCCTTTTAATGCACCTCACCCATCATCGACTGGAGTTGTTACTTTGAGAGATACAAACGCTTCAAAGGCGGCAGCGAGAACTTCCACTGCTCTGCAACTTTCACCCACAATTGGCGGTCAGTGAGCCGAACCTCTGCAATCCACTGACTGGCGCAAGGTGCGGAGAGCAGTATAACTACTGTCCTCCCACCCCACTTAACATGGATTGCAGTGGAGTAACTGCAGGTACGCGTAGTCTGTCCGTGATCTTGTTCAATGACATTTTGTCTCCAGTTTCAATACAGGCCTTAATTTTGTTTAATTCCATTGGCTCTGGGAGCGTTACTCATAAACTTTGGGTGTTTGTTTAAGATTCAGAAGCAATTTTCAGTCTTTTATGTAGACTATCCTGCATGAGAAATCTATTCAGTGGATCCCTCTGTTGAGCTCCAAGGAACAGGATTGGGCTATTCAGCCCATTGAGCCTATTCTGTCATGGCCAATCCGTACCCCAACTCCATTTTTCCCTCCTGGTTCCATGTTCTTTGACACCCTTACCCAGGAAAAAAACCTGTCAGCCCCAGTTCCACTGACCCTCGGCATCCAAAGCCTTTGTGGGACAGGATCTCAAGATTTCTCCCACCATTAGTGTGAGGAGGGGCTTCCTGAATTCTGCCTCGTCTTTCCCTCCTTCAAATTAGAGATAAGCCCTTCACAATTCCTCCACCAGAGGGAATAGTTTCTTCAAAACTAACCTGTCGAATCAGTTCAACATTTTAAACACCTCGATCAGATCACTCTCTAATTTACTCAATGCTGTACATTTCATTGATTTTCCACAGTGCAATGCAGAGATCATAGATCCCTACAGTGAAGCAGGAGGCAATTCGGCCCATCGGGTCTGCACCGCCCCTCTGAAAGACCACCCTTCTGGGCCCAATTCCCCACCCCATCCCTGTACCCCTCACCTAGGAAACTGGAGCACCCGGAGAAAAACCACGCAGACACGGGGAGAAAGTGCAAACTCCACACAAACAGTCACCCGAGGCCGGAATTGAACCTGGGTCCCTGGCGCTGTGAGGCAGCAGCGCTAATCACTGTTCCGCCCCGTGAAACTGGTTTCAAAGTGTTGTTTGATTGTTTTATTTCCCGCGCCTAGCGGTGCTCAAAGCAGAGTTTCATTTGTTCCCATTGTGAGGCTTTTCCCCAGAACAGGTCTGTCACCAGAGGCTTATAGCTAGAGAGGCACCACTCCCTCTCAAGCGTGGCTGACTATGAGTCTCTCCTGCTCTTACCGCCAGGCATTGGCGTGTTTGAAAGGGTTTTTCAGGTTGACACACTCAACCTGTTTGGTCGAGGTGAATCCACCTTCCTCAGCCGTCAAATCCTGGGTGGCACTCGCACATGAGTCTCTGGCTCAGAGACAGGGACACTACCCATTCTGCAACAAGACTTTCTAAGTGTGCAGGAACTTTATTGATAGCATTTCATACAATGTTTTAAAATGTCTATGCCTTCCTTCCAGAAGCTTCTACTAGCTTATGTGGTGTCTGTTTACTGTTTACTGCTCTGAGTCCACACGCAGGCTTAAGCACTCATACACAGTGAGCATAGATCAGTTACCGGACTCACATAATCAAACACAGAACAATTTAACACAACACCGAGTTCAAGGGAATACGAGCCTGATATATATAACCTGTCCTCATGATTTAACCCTTTTACCTCTGCTGGCATCCTCATGATCCAGCATCACACCCCCTTGACGGCTACTATATCCTTGCTGACTACAGTTTCCACAACTGAATGAAGCAGTCCAGAGGAGGTCTGACCAAAGTTCCGTACAACTGTAGCATAACCACTGGAAAGTCTGTATGTATGAATGCTGTCTCACCACAGAGGTAGGTTTGAGGATGATGCCCATGGCAGTTGAATAGCTTGTTACCAGTCGGGTGCGGCTGCACCTACAAAATGCCTTAGGAGAGTCAGGAGAGAGGAGAAAGGGAGCGGGCAAAATCTTGGGTACCCCTGAAATAAAGTAATTTCCCTTTCCCTCCGTGAGGCTTGCGTTCTGAGCCTGGGGTTCACTGACCTCATGTCCTTAAGTTTTGTGACTTCTGCATTCAGTCGCGTGAGCTGGGCCCTCAGTATCCAGAGCGTCACAGCGAAGAGGACTGTATTAAACTGTGAAGAAAGGAAATGGGAACAAATTCACTTCAAACAATGGAGAAATCTTGCTATGAAATGAATGAAAATCACTTATTGTCACAAGTAGGCTTCAAATGAAGTTACTGTGAAAAGCCCCTAGTCGCCACATTCCGGCGCCTGTTCGGGGAGGCTGGTACAGGAATTGAACCGTGCTGCTGGCCTGCTTACAAAGCCAGCGATTTAGCCGAGTGAGCTAAACCATCCCCTATTCCGCCAACAGGTAGTGCTCTGGGTTGCCTTGTGATAGAATATTTAGCTACTCCTTGTTGTCAATGATATTTATGGCTCCCAGTTGTATCACTGACTTTATGAATTGTGACTATTCCAATGCTCTCCTGACTGGTCTCCCACCTTCCCATAAACTTGAGCACATCCAAAACACTGTGTATCAAGGCAAATTCACCCGTCACTGCCGGTTCCTGTCATTCTATACTGGCTCCTGGTCTGAAAATGCCTTGACTCTCTTCATGGCCGCATCCTCTCTATTTCTGTAATCCCTCCTCCGGCACTCTAACCTCCAAGGTATCTCCACTCCTCCAACTCCAGCTTGTTGAGCACCCCCAATTTAAATCCCTCCATCATTGGCAGCCGTTCAGTCCTGGAGTTCCCTCCCTCAGCCTCCCTCCCTTCCTTTAACACACCCCTTAGCACCTCTGCTCACCTCCCCTCGTCTCTTCTCACGTGGCTCGGTGGCAGATTTTACCTGATCATATTTGCGTCAAGTGTTGTGGGATGTTTTACCCTGTCAGGCGCTGTATAAATGCAAATTGTTATTGCTGAGGTGGGCCAGTGTGAAAGAACAAGATTTTAATTTCTGTGCATACCACGGCAGATGGAGGTTTGTCGTTCTGCTCCATGTATGTTGTACTCTACAACGCACAGTCTTTGTGATAGACCAGGGGTGGGCAAACTTTTCCGTGCAAGGGCCACATTCAGAAATTCACAATTTTAAAGGGCCGCATAGTATATTAAGTAAAATAATTAATATTTAAAATAGCCAAAATAAAAGGTTTTTAAAGAAAAAAAAAGCAATTAATTTTTATTAATTAATATTTTAAAGTAGAAACTTCACATGAAACACATGTTGTGCCGAGCAATGATCACCCTACTGAAGTCAACGTATCCACCCTATACCAGTAACCCAACAGCCCCACCCCATTAACCTTAAAATTAAAAAAAAAAAAAAAATTTTTTTTAAGAAATTTTTTTTTTTTTTAAATGACTTGATCTTGGTGGGCCGCATAAAGACCTTTGGCGGGCCGCATGCGGCCCGCGGGCCGTAGTATGCCCACCCCTGTGATAGACTGTCAGTCAAACAGCCGACTTATTAATCTTTGCTCTCCCCTAACTCCAGGAGAGATGTGTTTTCCTCAGGTGCAGCTTTGTTCCACAAAGCCCCACTGCCTTTCCATAAAGGTGCTTTCTTTCATTGCCTATGGACACATGGAGGCCATTCAGCCCCTCGAACGGGCCATTTCCACCCACGTTGGCCTGATTGTAGGAAGGCTTTTGCAGGTTGACACTCAACCTGTCTGGTCGCGTTATGAACGTACCTGCTTTAGACATCAGGGGCTGGATTCTCCGACCCCCCGCCGGGTTGGAGAATCGCCGGGGGGGGGCGGCGTGAATCCCGCCCCGCCATCTCCCGAAGTCTCCGGCACCAGAGATTCGGCGGGGGCGGGAATCGTGCCGGGGGCCTGTCGGCCCCCCCCCCCCAAGCAATTCTCCGGCCCGCAATGGCCCGAAGTCCCGCTGCTGTAATGCCTCTCCCGCCGGCGTGAATCAAAACACGTGCCTTACTGACGGGACTGCCGGCACGGGCGGCCTCCGGGATCCTGGGGGGGGAGGGGCGCGGGGCGATCTGGCCCGGGGGGGGCCCCCATGGTGGCCTGGCCCGTGATGGGGGCCCACCGATCGGCGGGCGGGCCTGTGGCGTGAGGGCACTCTTTTCCTACCGTGTTGGCCATAGCCTTCACTATCCGGACGCGGAAGTGACCCCCTCCCCTGCGCATGCGCGGGGATGACGTCAGCAGCTGCTGACGCTCTGGCGCATGCGTGGACTTACAGCAGCCGGCAAAGTCCCTTCGGCCCCGGCTAGCGTGGCGCCAAAGGCCTTTCCCGCCGGCTGGCGGGGCGCCAACCACTCCGCCGCGGGCCTAGCCCCTCAAGGTCAGGGCTTGGGGCGGCCCGACGCCGGAGTGGTTCACGCCACTCCATCCCACCAGGACCCCCCGTCCGATCGGGTAGGGGAGAATCCCGGCCCAGATCCTGGAGTGGGACTCAAATCTGGAGCTTCTGGCTCAGAGGCAATGGCCACTGCGCCACAAGATGACCTCAGTGTCATTAGTTAAAGGGATGAATTTAAAGTGGGTATTCCGTAAAGAAGCTCGAGCGTTTTCTTCTCAAACATCTGTAGTGATGATATAGTTACCAGAATTGTTGCACATACGGGACCAATAAAACTCCAGATAAATCCATTCTCGATCGTCAGCCAGCAACTGAAACACAAGAGAGATAGAAAGTTGAAACAGTCAGGGACATTAATGAGATCCTCTCCCTCTCTCTACCTCACTCCTTCCTCACTCACCATGTTGAACAGCCAGAGAGCGTGGTCCACATTGGTACCAATGATTTAGGTAGGAAGAGGGAATGTGGTCCTGCAATCAGAATTTAGGGAGCCAAGTAGACTTTTAGCAAGCAGGACCTCATAGAATCATCGAATCCCTACAGTGCAGAAGGAGGCCATTCGGCCCATCGTGTCTACATCGACCCTCTGAAAGAGCATCCTACCCAGCCCCATCCCCGTAACCCCACCTAACCTGCACATCTTTGGAACTTTGGAGGAAACTGGAGCACCAGGAGGGAACCCACGCAGACACGAGGAAAAAATGCAAACCCCACATTGATAGACACCCAAGGCTGGGATTGAACCCGAGACCATGGTGCTGTGAGGTAGTGGTGCTAACCACTGTGCCGCTTCCTTTTTCTAGGCCGCAGGGATCTGGAAGCCGGCCCCGCTGACATTGCCCCCAAAGCTGCAGGGACACAAACAAACCCCAGCTGGGGTTTCGGATTTCTCTCCAACTAAACCGTCGCCACACTCCGGCTCCCCATCCCTAACCTCGCTCGGCTTCCCGGCCCCTGTTTCCCTCCCGCTCTCATCCCTGGAGAGTCCAAGCTCCTCTCAAACGTGGTAATCACTGGATTACTCCCAGTGTCACATCCAAGTGAATGTAGAAATAGGAGGACATGGCAGATGAATGGATGGCTGGAAAGATGATGCAGGAGGGACGGCTTGAGTTTCCTGGGACAGGCTCAGAGGAAAGTGGCGTCTGTACAAGCCGGAAGTGTTGCACCGGAACAGAGCTGGGGCTGGGTTCCTTGCAGGACATTTTGCTCGTGATGTTGAAGGGGCTTTATACTAACTCGGCAAGGGTGTGGGAACCGAGAGAGAATATTAGAGAGGAATACCATGATTCACGCAAACACTGGGAGAGATAGATAGCATTGGGACAGAGAATACTAAGTTAATAGGTGGAGTCGGAGTATAGGGGAAAGTAATGACGTCCAAATCAGGTTACTGTGCATGGATGTGAATACACGGAGTATTGTAAGAAGATTGGGGAGTTACAGGCCCAGATTGGGTTGTGGAAATATGATGTTGTGAAAATAACAGAGACCTGGCTCAAGGGAGGGTTGTACTGGGTGTAAATATTCCTGGGCACAAGGTGTTCAGAAAATATAGGAAAGGAGGGATGGTGGCATTGATTAAGGAGAGCTTTGCCGTGTTGGAGAAAGAGGATGTCCCAGAGGGTTCAAGGAGAATCAATTTGACTGGAGCTAAGGAACAAAAAGGCTGCAATTACATTCCTCGGCGTAGTCTACAGATCAACCACTCGTGCAGGGAAACTATTGAGTAGTTATAAAGGAGGGCTTTAACTGCCCGAATGTACACTGGGACAGTGGTTGTGTAAAGGGTGCAGAGGGGGAAACGTCCCGAGACTGTGTTTCAGGAACATTTTCTACAGCAGCATGTGTCCGGTCAAACCAGAAAAGATGCACAATTGGGACCTGGGTCTAGATTTATTTATCTGTTCATTCTTCAGATGTAAGCAAGACCGGCGTTTATTGATCAGCCCTAATTGCCCTGGAGAAGGTGGTTTGATGATGGTTCTCTGGCCACCAATGTGTGTGTGTGTGGGGCAGGCTTAATGGGACAGGCCACTCTTCCTGTTCACCAGACTGTGGTGAATGTACATCATGTAATTCACATTGTACAGTATTGTGTTCACACTGTATAGCATTGTGTCTTTGTGGGCTCTGCCCACGGAGAGATGAGGAGCTTGTACAGGGCTCCACCCTCGGCTCCGCCCATGGCCCCTCCCACTACCGGAAGTATAAAGTGCTGCAGCCTTGTGAGTCTGCCCTCAGTTCTTCTGGTCGCAGGCAGGCTGAGTTGTAAGTCTATTAAAGCCACAGTTTACTTCCTATCGTCTCTCGAGTGAACTGATGGTCACATCACAGACTTGAGCGTTCAGATGTTACTTACTGTTGGTGTGTTCCGTAACCAGCGGAACGCGTTGCCGTGGAAACGACCACTATCACTGCTGGCACTCCATAACCAAACGGATACATGAACCATTTCAACATCTTTTGAGCACAGTTGTTGTTTATTTTCTGGAGGTTCCTGACCATGAGATGAAGGTAAATCCCTTCCACGCACATCCAGGCGAAGGCTGCGAGAAAGAGGTAGTGCAGCGAGCCGGCAATGATCCCACATACAACCTGGAATAAAGAACACGGGTTCAATCCCATCCTCACCAAATACCAACCCTCGCTGACTCTAAATTCGTTTTTTTGTGTCTGCGTATTCAGTCTGGGGATGCGGGCATCACGAGCAAGGCTGGCATTTATTGCCCCTCCATAGTCGCCCCTCGGACGGTCGTGGTGAGCTGCCCTCTTGAATCGCTGCAGTCCATGTGGGGTAGTTGCTCCCACTGTGCTGGAGTCTGGGGTTCTGACACAGAGTGACTGAATAATGATCAAGTGGGGATTGTGTGTGTGTGACTTGGAGGCAGGAGGTAATGGTATTCCTCTGCCTTCTGCCCTTCTCTTTTCCGTTAGTGGATTTGGCATATCATAGAGCATGGAATTTACAGTGCAGAAAGAGGCCATTTGGCCCATCGAGTCTGCATCGGTCCATGGAAAGATCACCCTATCTAAGTCCACATCTCCACCCTATCCCCGTAACCCAGTAACCTCACCTAATCTTCTTGGGCACTTTTTTGGGCAGCACGGTAGCATAGTGGTTAGCACAACCACGGAAGCACAATTGCTTCACAGCTCCAGGGTCTGAGGTTCGATTCCCCGCTGGGTCACTGTCTGTGCGGAGTCTGCGCATTCTCCCCGTGTCTGCGTGGGTTTCCTCCGGGTGCTCCGGTTTCCTCCCACAGTCCAAAGATGTGCGGGTTAGGTTGATTGGCTATGATAAATTGCCCTTGGTGTCCTAAAAAACGTTAAGTGGGGGTTGCTGGGTTACGGGGAAAGGGTAGATACGTGGGCTTGAGTAGGGTGATCTTTGTCAGGGCCGATGCAGACTCGATGGGCCGAATGGCCTCCTTCTGCACTGTAAATTCTAAAAACAAAAAAGGGCAATGGAACATTGCCAATGCACCCATCCCGCACAACTTTGGACTGTGGGAGGAAACCGGAGCACCCGGAGGAAACCCACGCAGACACGGGGAGACCTTGCACCAGTGACCCTGGTGCTGTGAAGTAACTGTGCTAACCACTGTGCTACCATGCTGCCCCATGCAGAAGAAGGCCATTCAGCCCATCGAGTCTGTACCAATCCTCTGAAAGAGCCCAACCTGCCCTATCCGCATTACCTAAGCTTTTTTTTTTTAAATTTAGATTACCCAATTATTTTTTCCAATTAAGGGGCAATTTAGCGTGGCCAATCCACCTACTCTGCACATTTTTGGGTTGTGGGGGCGAAACCCACGCAGACACGGGGAGAATGTGCAAACTCCACACGGACAGTGACCCAGAGCCGGGATCGAACCTGGGACCTCAGCGCCGTGAGGCGGTTGTGCTAACCACTAGGCCACCGTGCTGCCCTCGCATTACCTAAGCTGCGTGTGCCGAGACACTAAGGGGCAATTTTAACGTGGCCTGTCCACCTAACCTGCACATCTTTGGAGTGTGGGAGGAAACCAGAGCACCCGGAGGAAACCCACGCAGACACGGGGAGAACATGTGAACTCCACAGGCAGCAGTGTTAATCAGTGCCACCTTGTTGTCGAGTTGTTGAAGAAGCCTAGGCGAGTCACTGCAGTGCATTGTGTGGGGAGCACACCCTACCGCCATGTTTTCACTGGTAATGGGGGGAGTTGATGTTTAAGATGGTGGATAGGATGCCGCCCAAGCTGTCTGCTTTGCCCTTGATGGTGTTGAGCGTCTTGAGTGTTGTTGGAGCCGCACTCGTCCAGGCACGTGCCGAGGTGGAGGGGAGCTTTGGGGAGTCAGGAGGTGAGCCACTCACCGGAGAATATCAGATCAGGTCCATCTTCAGATGTTCCAGTGAGGTCCAATTCAAGTTGGAGGACCAACGCCTCATCTTCCGATTTGGCAAGTTACAGCCTTCTAGACTCAACACTGAGTTCAACAACTTCAGACCAGGAACTCTGTCCTCCATTTTCTCCCCCCCCCCCCCCCCCTCCCCCCCCCAACCACCCCTCGCCAGGTGCCAGCCTGTATCTTGTTCTCATCATCGGCTTTCAGACAGCGTGGACCTTTATTCTGCTATTAACACCTACTCTAGACTAATGCTTTGTTTTTTTACTACTACAATTCCCATTTTCTTTTCCTATTATTCCATGACATCTTTTTAATTTAATCTCCCCTGCCCTTTAACCTATCCTTGACCTACCAGGCAGCACGGTAGCATAGTGTTTAGCACAATTGCTTCACAGCTCCAGGGTCCCAGGTTCGATTCCCGGGTTGGGTCACTGTCTGCGTGGAGTCCACACGTTCTCCCCCGTGTCTGCGTGGGTTTCCTCCGGGTGCTCCGGTTTCCTCCCACAGTCCAGAGATATGCAGGTTAGGTCGATTGACGATGATAAATTGCCCTTGGTGTCCAAAAAAGGTAGGTGGGGTTGCTGGGTTACGGGGATAGGGTGGATGTGTGGGCTTAAGTAGGGAGCTCTTTCCTAAGGGCCTGTGCAGACTCGATGGGCCAAATGGCCTCCTTCTGCACTATGATTCCCTTTCCCAACAGCATAAAACCCATCACATTTCTGCCCCCCGCCTTCAGAACAGAGTCTTTCAGACTCAAAACTCTGTTATTCTCTCTCTCCACAGATGCTGCCAGACCTGCTGACGTCGCCTCACGTCCTCTCAGCTGCTTAGCATCCACTGCAGGCCGCTGCACCATCTCAAGGTGAAAGGCCTCTAATTGGTCATCCAGCTCCAAGGGCCCGTCTGCCATTCTTAATCGAATCGGAACCGATTGAGGGGGAGCTTTTGAAAATCTCGAGGATAGATTACTCCCCCCCCCCCCCCCCCCCCAACCCCCAGGGGTAGCTTCGAGATCCAGAAACTTGTCTTGATGCCGCCCAACTCTCCAGCCTGCCTGGGACTTGAATCCACGCCCTTCAGAATCAGGGGCAAGATTGCTGCTCGCTGAGGCAGGGCTGACACAATAACTACTACAGGTGGAAATATTCAAACAGTCTCCAGGAAGTGAGATGGTCTGGTAAGCAACTAATGAACTGCGTTTAATAATAATAATAATAATAATAATCTTTATTAGTGTCACAAGTAGGCTTACATTAACACGGCAATGAAATTACTGTGAAAAGCCCTTAGTCAGGGGGCACGGCGATTAGCACTGCTGCCTCACAGCGCCAGGGACCAGGTTTCAATTCTGGCCTCACGTGACAGTCTGTGTGGAGCCTGCAAGTTCTCCCCGTGTGTGCGTGGGTTTCCTCCGGGTGCTCCGGTTTCCTCCCACAGTCCAAAGACGTGCCGGTTAGGTGGATTGGCCATGCTAAATTGCCCCTTAGAAAAAAGAAATCCCCTCGTCGCCACTCTCCGGCGCCTGTTCGGGTACACTGAGGGAGAATTAAGAACGGCCAGTTCACCGAATAAGCGCGTCTTTCGGGACTTGTGGGAGGATCGAACCTTTCTGAATTAAATAGAATGATGCAATTGGAGTGAGTGATTTGGAATAAACCTTTTTGCTGAAGATAACTCAGTTTCAGTATTTGCAGCTCCAGATTGAGATCCCTGGTGGCAGTGTTTGTAAAGGAAGATTACGAATTGTATGTCCAGCTAGAGCTCAATTAATGTTTTTTAGAATGGCGGGGAGGCGCGGGGGGGAAGGGGGAGTGGTGGTGGTTGTGAGGGGGGGGGGGGGGAGTGGCGTGTAACGGGGTTGGGATTGCGAGGTGCAATCAGTAATCCTGACATCCTCTCACCTTGTTGTCGGTCCTGTTAATCCCCACCAGGAAGATGAGCTCAGCCAGGAACAGGGTGATGCACAGGTTGATGTGGATGGTGTTGTTGTAGCTGGTAACTTGGGTGCAGAACCTGAACGTGATGATGGCGAGCCCCAGGCAAGCCAGCGATACGCTGATCCCAACCAGCGTGATGACACCGAGATTCTGATCCAGGTGACTTTCATCCTAGTACGTCAATGACAACCACTTTACACAATTGCAATTAAAAGAAAGACTTTTCTTACTTCCCTCCTGACCGCACTGACCCCTGGAGTACAGACCCATGGTCGCTTGTACCTCATCCAAATGGACATAGGTGGGCCCAAAGAATGACTCACCTCCCTTCCTTTCCCCCAGAGTAACATGTGACCATGACAGGCCTATTGCTGCCAACCTCAACTTCATCCTTCGGCCCTCACCTTTCACCTTTCACCTCAGGTCACTTGGCAATTTAAACCCACAGCCCGGGAACAGGACTATGAGTTCCCTTTTCAAACAAAGTCATTGTTGGAACTGCGGGCGCCTCTGGCAAGGCCACCATTTATTTCCATCCCTATTTTCCCTTTGGGAAGGTGGTGGTGAGCAGCCCTCTTGAACCGCTGCAGTCCATGCAATGCAGGTACTCCCCACAGGGAGGGGAGTTCCAGGTTTGTGACCCGGCGATAATGAAAGGATGGTCGATATATTTCCAAGTCAGCAACTTGGAGGTAATGGCGTTCCCATGCTCCTGATGTCCTGGTCTTCTGAGTTCCAGAGGTCACGGGTTTGGGAAGTTCTGTCCATGACAGTGTTTAGACTCCACACGCACCTTCTCCTAACCTACAGTCAAGTACAAGTACACCTCATTCAGGGAGAGGAGGAGAAGAGAGTTACCTTGGGAAGGAGGGACATGGCAGTGAGTAGTGGGAAGAGACAGCAATGCTATGGAACAAAACTAAATCCCATGAATTGCAGAGTAGGGGTCTGGTAATATATCTTGGTACAGGATCAGAGATCATGTGGTAACTCAGGAATTGACCAGAAAACACTCTACCTTCTGCTCTGAGTTGGGTGAGCTAGCCTTAGCCAATGCTGTGGGAAGGATGTCCTAAATGGCCTTGGGTTCTTGGGCTAGACTCAAAACGAAATTCCAATCAGCCAGGGTTCCCGTCTCTTATGAGTTAAGGTGGGAGAGACTGAGCCTGTTTCCACTGGAGTTTGGAAGAGTGACTTAATTTTAGTCCATACGACCCTGGATGGTCTTGACAAGGTGGATGTGGAAAGGGTGGGCACGATTCAGCGGACTCAAGTTAAAGTCCGCTGAACCGCGCGTTTAGCGGGGTCTCTGCAACATTAAGAAACATCCCGCTATCCAACAGCACTTTGCTGTCTTTTTTGGCCTCAGACAGTCTCCCCACTGAGGCCACTTAGAGGGATTTTCTGCTGGTGAGCTGCTCTGCTCGCAGATTGGGGCGCCATTTTGTCTGGCAGCGCCCTCCCCATCCACCTTTCAGGCCCCCTCCTGCGTTTTTCACCCTTCCCTCACCCCCCAACCTTAGGGAGGCCCCAGGGAATCCACCCCACCCTCACCACCTCTACCTGGCACGGCCCCCGTGTGGCCCAGACCCATGGCAGTGCCAACCTGGGGACCCTGGCAGTACCAGGGTGGCACGGACAGGGGGCTAGGCTGGCAGCGTCAAGGTGTCTAGGTGCCAAGGGAGAGAGCCGGGCTGCTACCCTATGCTATCTCCAACCACCCGGAGGTTTCTAACGGCCTGGGAGACACCCCCCCCCCCCCCCCCCCCCCCAAGATGCCATTACGACTAGTCCACACTTGTGTGGATCAGTACTAAATGGCGCCCTGGCGAGGTATCCCAGGCGCAGCCGGGGGTCTCCGACGCCCAGCGAGGGCAAGATCCAGATTATATCTGGCACGGAGCCCGATTTATTCACGCCCTATGTTTCCTCTTGTGGGTGAATCCAGATCCAAGGAACACTGTTTTAAAGTTGGGATGGTCCTTTTAGGACAGAGGTGAGGCAAATATTTTTCTCTGAGGGTCGTGCACCTTTGGAACTCTCTGCCTCAGAAAGCAGTGCAGGCAGGCCGTCGAATATCTTTATGGCCACGGTAGATAAATTCTTGTTAGGCAAGGGAATGTGGAGTTTGATCAGCCATGATCTTACTGAATAGTAGAGCAGGCTCCAGGGTCCTACACCTTCCCCTATTTTGTATGTTCTCCTTCCCAGCCAACAGCAGAGGAGCGAAGAATGTGAAAAGAAATAATGTGTTATTGCTGAAGAGAGAGGTATATTGCCAAAGCTTTTCATATTGCCAACAAGCTTTCTCCTGTGGTACAAATTGTTGTGATTGTTATAAATTTGGTATTCCTGTATTTGCTCTGATGATGTGGAGATGTCGGACTGGGGTGAGCACAGTAGGAAGTCTGACAACACCAGGTTAAAGTCCAACAGGTTTGTTTCGAATCACTAGCTTTCGGAGCACAGCTCCTTCCTCAGGTGAGTCCGAAAGCTAGTGATTCGAAACAAACCTGTTGCACTTTAACCTGGTGTTGGAAGACTTCTTACTGATGAGTCCAAGATGAAAAACTTCAGCAACATGTTTCTTTCTGCACTATTCAAGTTCCTGTTGACCGCATGACAAATTGGTTCTTTTCTGAATTATTGGTGGCAATTCCAGCTCCATCTGCCCATCAGGAACAAACAACGTTGGGATTTTATCCCCTCTCCCCATCTGTTCCTGCTCACCTTGAGGCCAGACGGTGTAAGAGCCTCAGCGGAATGCAGAACAGGTGTTTCCCCCATCCCCTCAACCCATTCCCCCCAAATCAGATGGGGTCCCCGCTCAGCGGTTAGGCTAACCTCGCCCCTCGCTGTTTCTCGAGAGCTTTTACCTCCACGGCCGTCATGAGAATGGCGAAACTGGACAAGTGCTGGCACCCGCACGCCGTGTGCGACACGTTCGAATTTATCAGGCCGCATCCCTCAGGGGACCAGTAACTTCTGCCTTTGGTGTGGCTCCAGTAAACGCACACTGGCCGCCCGTCAGCTCTCGAGCCCTGTGTTAACAACAACAGCTGCATTTGTAAAGCACCTTTAGTAAAACACCAGCAGGTGCTTCGCCCGATCATTACCAAACAAAATCTGAAAGTGAGGCGGATGGGGAGCGATTCGGACAGGCGGACAAAAAGCTTGTTCAAGGACGTAGGTTTTAAGTAGCCTCTTCAAAGGGGAGGGGCGGAGAGGTTTAGGGAAAGATTTCCAGAACTTAGGGCCGAGACAACATGGTCGCCAGTGGCTGAGTAAAGGCGCAAGAGGAGGTGACGGAGATCTTGGAGGGTCATGGGGCTGCGTGAGATTATAGAGGTGGTTTGAGGGGGGGGGGGGGGGGTGGCATTGGCGAGGCCCTGGACAGATTGGAAAACAATGGTCAAAGTTTTAAAATTGAGGTGTTGCTGGATTGGGAGTCAATGCAGGTCTGCCCGCGCACCCACGACGGGTGAATCACCCGAACTTGGCGCGAGCTAAGATACGCACAGCAGAGCTTCGAAGAGGCTCAAATTAACGGGAGCGAGCCATTAGGGTGCTCCCAACTCTGAGGTGTAACTACTTTTATTTTGAGTGCTGGTCCTAGCCAGTAACATCAATCCCTTCTACCCTTTTATACCTTTTTTTTTTTTTTTTCTTAAATTTAGAGTACCCAATTATTTTTTTTTTTCTAATTAAGGGGCAATTTAGCGTGTTCAATCCACCTAGCCTGCACATCTTTGGGTTGTGGGGGCGAAACCCACGCAGACACGGGGAGAATGTGCAAACTCCACACGGACAGTGACCCAGAGCCGGGATCGAACCTGGGACCTCAGCGCCGTGAGACTGCAGTGCTAACCTACTGAGCCACCATGCTGCCCCCCTTTTATACCTTTTTATGTTTCAGAGTGATGTTGACTTGTTCGCTGAGTTCACGACCTTTGTGGTTCGAGATTGTGGCCGACACCACACCTGAGATCAGCTGGTACGGCCTGGGATTTTCCTTCTCAATGAAATCCGCATTCCGAAGGGAATTCAGCTCATTGTACGAGATGAAAGCAATTGCAGCGGACCCTGTTCAGATATTTGGCAAAATATACACTGCATGTTAACTTGTGGTGCCATAATAACTTGTAAACACCGACTACAAGACATATAAGTCATAAGTATATAAGTTTTTTTATAGTACCCAATTCATTTTTCCCAATTAAGGGGCAATTTAGCGCGGCCAATCCACCTACACAGAACATCTGTGGGTTGTGAGGGCGAGACCCACGCAAACACGGGGAGAATGTACAAACTCCACATGGACAGTGATCCAGAGCTGGAATCGAACCTGGGAACTCGGCGCCGTGAGGCAGTAGTGCTAACCACTGCGCCACCGTGCTGCCCTATGCAAGTCATACTTAAAGGGATAGAACACCTCCGGAGTGTAGTATAAAGGTTTAACAAATGGGATATGTTAATATGTGATGTAGATCATGTTGTACCACTGATACCAGCCAGTCATGCTTTCGGCTCTCTCTTGAGAATCATGGCCGGGATTCTCTGATCCTGAGGCTAAGTGTTGACACCATTGGAAACCCCATTGCGTTTCTCGACGGCGCCAACAACGGCCTCAGAATCAGCAATTCTGGCCCCTCCAGGGGGCCAGCGCGGCACTGGAGCGACCCACGCTGCACCAGCTGCTGATCCCGGAGTCAACTGGGTGCCGCGGGGTCAGCGCATGCGCAGTGGCACCGGTGCCAACGCACACATGCTCAGTGGCTCCCTTCTCTGCGCCAGCCCCGACGCAACATGGCGTAAGGCTAAAGGGGCCGGCGCAGAAGAAAGGAGGCCCCCAGCCAGAGGGGCTTGCCCGCCCCGATCACGGACCAGGCCACAACAGAGGCCCCCCTCAGTGTCGATCCCCCCCACAGGCCGCACCTGGACCCTTCCACTCCGAGGTCCCACGGGCTTAGAGCCGGTGGGATTCGGGTGTTTTGCTGCGGCCAGTCGGCCCATCCTGGGCCGAGAATCGGCGGGGGGGGGGGGGCTCGTAGAACAGCCCCCGAATGGCGCCACGCCGAACACTCCGGCGCCGATTCTCTGATCTGAGGAGAATCGCGTCTCGGCGTTGGGGCGGTGTGGCGCGATTCGTGCCAGTCACAGGGATTCTCCGGCCACGGCCCCAGGCTGAGAGAATCCCGTCCCATATTTAGGAGCAATGTGCCTATTCTGTAATCTGTTTGGGTTTGGTACCATTAAACAAGATGGTAATTGAGCAAGCAGCAGAGTGTGTCTAACCTGCCTAAGAATTAAGTCTCGTGCTTAGAATCCAAGGCTGCAGGAGCACGCTTTGAACATGGCGACATCGATGTACAAAGACACGTCGGTGTTATTGAAGGAATCACGGGGTGAAGAAACATCTGAAAGCAGGTCACGAAGGAAGAACACTAGAGAGAGGCAACGGGGGCCGCACCGAGTGAGCGGTCCCTGCCCTTGCCCCCGTCTGCTTGACTGCCCCGAGGACCCGTAGAGGGGCCAGCAGTAGGAGTAATAGAAGCACCACACTCTCTGGTACTGAGCAGCATCATGAGAAGGAGCAGAAGCTTCAAAATAACTCTGCAGTAGGTCCAATAGTGGACAACGTTCTCCAAAGGGAAGTTGTGCACCAGTCCACTGCAGATTTTGACCCCACTATTAAAACCTTTGACCTTAGCCTCAAGCAAAACTTGGTAATTGAGTGAGCATGTTCTAACCAGCGCTCGCAATGACTGGGGGAATTGATTTAATTGTGTGTAACCAACCTATATGGACTTGTGGATGTTGGGAACTGAAGGATCAGCTAATCCATGATTGCATAGTCGTGGGTGTCCCAGATGTCCCGACTTCCTGCATACCAACGATGATCTTACTTTGGTTCATGGAGACTAGAATGTGAGGCAGATAGAGCTTCGGGAATCCAGGCATCTTTAATTCATAGTAAGAAGTCTTACAACACCAGGTTAAAGTCCAACAGGTTTGTTTCAAACACGAGCTTTCGGAGCACGGCTCCTTCTTCAGGTGAAGCCGTGCTCTTCAGAAGGAGCCGTGCTCCGAAAGCTCGTGTTTGAAACAAACCTGTTGGACTTTAACCTGGTGTTGTAAGACTTCTTACTGTGCTCACCCCAGTCCAACGCCGGCATCTCCACATCATGGCTATCTTTAATTCATGGTTACTCTGAAGCTTCACATAATTGGTGACCCCATGGGCAACAATCTCACCCTCATGAAAGCCCACTAATCTGAACGAAAGGGCGGAATCTCCACTCTAGCAGCCATTTTGAGATACCTGTGCCATGGCGTGCGAACAGGTCGTAGACTGCCCAGCTAAGGCAAGATTATCACTCCTCTTAGCGACAAGGCTTGAGAGGTTGCTGATTGCCTCATTGTTCTTCACAATCAACGTACATCCTTATTAATGTTGGCACACGCAGAAATCCTAGAAAAGCCAGATGATGCTCGTCATCTGAACCACTCTTTCATTCAACAATCTTCAACCTTCCATGTCAAAGCAGGGTAACTACAGCATTCAGAAGCTGCGGAGGTTTATACAGTAAGCAGTAAGTTCAATTTTCTTTCTGCAGAGACACCATCCTCCAGACGCAGGGCAGATGAAGAAGTTACGGATCTCTTAGTTATTTATAAAGTGAGGTGGAGGATAGAGAAAACACTGCAGCAGATGGGGACCAACCCCATGAAGACTTGAATTGGTTCTTCCCACAGAGTGATGGGGATGAATCCCTTGCAGCGCTGGGTGATCTCTTGGAGGTTGAGGACCTAGAGAACCATTCATCATTCCCGTTGTTGGATGCCCCTCATGATATCTCTGTTGTCTTGGGCAGCAGGGTAGCATGGTGGTTAGCATAAATGCTTCACAGCTCCAGGGTCCCAGGTTCGATTCCCGGCTGGGTCTGCACGTCCCGGTGTGGAGTCTGCACGTCCTCCCCCTGTGTGCGTGGGTTTCCTCCGGGTGCTCCGGTTTCCTCCCACAGTCCAAAGATGTGCGGGTTAGGTGGATTGGCCATGCTAAATTGCCCGTAGTGTCCTAATAAAAGTAAGGTTAAGGGGGGAGGGGGGTGTTGGGTTATGGGTATAGGGTGGATACGTGGGTTTGAGTAGGGTGATCATGGCTCGGCACAACATTGAGGGCCGAAGGGCCTGTTCTGTGCTGTACTGTTCTATGTTCTAAGAATCAGCTATGCTTTTAAGTGACTGAGCACCATTCAGATCTGAGTTTCACCGCTGCATTGCCTACTTTATTTATTATTAATGAAGAGTATTCCAGAGAGGATCCTTTGCCTGAATCCAGGTTAGAATCCAGAGAGGATCGCACTGTTGAAGAGCTGGTACCTTCCCAGAGCGCAAGTCAATTGGCCATCCATGCTTCAGTCCCAGCTGAAACTCGTCTTCCTTTCAAAGCTGGAGGTCAGCACAGAGGCTGCGGCCGGATCTTTAGCACTTCTGAGGCTGCAGGATCCGGGAAAGCAATCGTGTCCCGGAGTTGATGATGTACAGGAAATGACGAGCTTCCTGTAAGACCTTCAGGAAAAGAAGTCAAGATGCTTTCCCAGTGATTTTTGCGGTAGTGCCGTCTACGTTCTGCAGTCGGTCGTAAGTCTGCCACACTTCTCTCTGTACGAAGCTGCTCTACCAAAGGTTAATTTAAGATTATTAGTCAGGCTTGCTGGAAGCTAGATATTCACATGCAAGGATCTGCAGGCAGAAGGAGTAGGTCCAGAAATTGCAACTTTCTTGAATAGACAAAAGCAGACTGAGCCAATAGCTCCCAGGTGTATTTGCCATGGAAAGTTCTCGACCAATCAGAACCAACTTGCCAACCAATCAGCACCCCTTTTTCTCATGCTGTATTAATTGTTGTTTCCTTTGAAATTTGGTATTCTTGCATCTGTCGCGAGGAGTGTAAGATGAAAAACTTTGGCAGCCTGACCCTTTCTTCAGCAATACTCAAGTTATTTATTTTCAACTCATTATATTAAATTGCTTTTAGTGTAATTATGAGCGTGCTCAGGATAAGAACCCTAGAATTCCTCCAGTGCAGAAGGAAGCCATTCGGCCCATCGAGACTGCACCAGCCGTCTGAAAGGGCACTATCTAGGCCCACTCCTCCACCCTATCTCTGTAACCCCGTAACTTCACCTACCCTGAACATCTTTGAACACTAAGGGGCAATTGATCTCGGCCAATCCACCTAACCTGCACATCTTTGGACCGCGGGAGGAAACCGGATCACCCGGAGGAAACCCATGGAGACACGGGGAAGACGGGCGAACTCCACACTGACAGCCACCCAAGGCCGGAATTGAACCCTGGTCCTTGGCGCTGTGAGGCAGCAGTGCCAACCACCCTGCCACCGTGCCCCCCCCCCGTGTAGCAAGTTCAACAAGTACTGTCCAACGGCGGAATGCACCTTGCAGTGGGTATTTTGGTTTGGGCTTTGGAAGTGTGGGCTGATTGATGATGGCCTGCAATCCATCTTTCCTGAAAAACCAACGGAACACGCTGTTTGATCCCATCGGCCAGTTGCTGGTATGGCTCCTACCATTAACTTTTTGGATATTCTGAGCTCAAAAAAGGTGGTAGATGAATAAAAATGATTTTCCACAATGTTGGCAAAGCTGTGAGGCTCCGCTGCCTCTGAGCGCGGCAAAGCTGGCAAAAAGGGAACCGAAGGACAAGTAATAAGTTGAAACTTTACCTTCTGGATTTTCCTGAGTCACTGTCTTTAAATAAGCCTCCATTGTGTTTTCCTTCGCTCGGAGTGTTATCCTGTCAGGAACCTTTGCAAGGCTCCTCAGCCGATGCGTTGGAATGACTTGAACATCAAGATCTACAATTTAAGTGAAAAACACATTGGCCTCTTTTGTCATAAATGTGACCAATTCTTCTCCCTGCTCCTGTTAATGCTATCCCGGTGCCAGTGGCCTATGGTATATTGTCTGCCATGGCTGTTTCTTTATGAAAGAAAGGCTATCCTGTACTTTTCTTGGTTTGACATTCTAATAATTATTTTAAACAAGCCTTGTTGGCTGTGAAATGTAGCGGTTCCTTAATATTTTTTATTTATTTATTAATTTAGAGTGCCCAAGTCATTTTTTGTTCAAATTAAGGGGCAGTTTAGCGTGGCCAATCCACCTGCCCTGCACATCTTTGGGTTGTGGGGGTGAGACCCATTCAGACACGGGGAGAATGTGCAAACTCCACGCGGATAGTGACCCAGAGCGGGGATTGGACCAGGGTCCTCGCCGGCGTGAGGCAGCAGCGCTAACCAATGTGCCACCTTGCCGCCCTAATAATGATCCCTTTAAGCAGTGCCTGTCAAATTTCATGGTGCCAGCTGCCAATGTTACAGTGGGATATTGAAAGAGATCTCAAGCAGGCACGAGGTCAAAAGATGAAATGCTTAATGCCTGTTTTGGCATGTAGGACCCATTCCAGTTCCTCAACCACCCCAGCTCCGCAATTCTTCAACCACCCCAGCTCCTCAATGAAAGTCCAAAGGTGTGCGGGTTAGGTGGATTGGCCTTGCTAAATTGCCTCTTAGTGGTCAAGGATGTGCAGGTTAGGTTTTGAGATTACAGGGGCAGGGCAGGATGGTTGGGGTCGGAGGACTAGATTTAAGTAGAGTGCTCTTTCGGAGGGTCAGTGCAGACTTGATTGGCCGAATGGCCTACTTCCGCACTGGAGGGATTCTATGATTCTATGAATCAGCGGATAATCCTATTGCATTGAGGACAAGATTCCAAGTGCAATCAGGAACAACTTCCAAGAATGACAATCCCACAGACCACTGTGAGCAATTGAAGAAACCTCCAGACAAGGTTATCATCATGGGATCTAGACCTATGATCAGATTACCTTTACACCTTAGAGTCTCATTGATTCATCTGTTCTATGTACTTACGTGACAGTAACTAAACATAAATATTCATTGTAAATGGTTGCACATCTTTGAAAGGGGGGGGGTGAAATATTTTTAACAAGGAAGGGGGATGTTGAAATATGTCGGGAAAGGGATTGCAGCATGACATCACTGGGAGGGAAATGTGACATGTGATCCAGTTTTAGTTTTATTTTTGCTTTCAACAACGCTCACTCACACAGTTCTGTACCTCCGATGCCCCCAAGCATTCTATCCATGTATAAACGTTCCCATCTGCTTTGCTTAAATAAATGATCAAATAAGGTGTTTACACAATCCTTTGAGTGAGCAGTTAGGAAGGCAAATGCATTGCTGGCATTCATGTTGAGAGGGCTAGAATACAAGAGCAGGGAAGTACTGCTGAGGCTGTATAAGGCTGTGGTCAGACCACATCTGGAGTATTGTGAGCAGTTTTAGGCCCTGTATCTAAGGAAGGATGTGCTGGCCTTGGAAATGATTCAGAGGAGGTTCACAAGAATGATCCCTGGAATGAAGAGCTTGTCGTATGAGGAACGGTTGAGGGCTCTGGGTCGTTGGAGTTTAGGAAGGTTGAGGAGGGATATTTATGAAACTTACAGGAGACTGAGAGGCCTGGATAGAGTAGATGTGGAGATGATGTTTCCGCTAGTAGTAGAAACTAGAACCCGAGGCCACATCCTCAGACTGAAGGGACGATCGTTTAAAACAGAGATGAGGAGGAATTTCTTCAGCCAGAGGGTGGTGAATCTGTGGAACTCTTTTCCGCAGAAGGCTGTAGACGCCAAATCACTGAGTGTCTTTTAGACAGACATAGATAAGTTCTTGATTAATAAGGAGATCAGGGGTTAAGGGAAGAAGGCAGGAGATTGGCGATTAGAAACATATCAGCCACGATTGACTGGCGGAGCAGACTCGATGGGCAGAATGGCATAATTCAGCTCCTATGCCATATGGTCTTATGAATGATTGGTGCCTTTGTATCATTAAAAAAACACAATTCTGGCCCTTAGCGAGAGTGTGCTTCTTGCCCTGTGATGGTGGAGGTTCAGGGTGGGGACTTCCAAGACTGTGGGCCGCATGTTCCAAGGCAATGATTGCCACGGAGCTTGAGCCGGACAGCTGTGAGATCCCCTTAAATCCTCATGTTTATTTTTCAGCCGTGGCCTAATCGGACAGATCTTTGAGGGTTGACTGCAAAAGAACCCACACAAAGGTAATTTTTAAAAAAAGAAAGCAGTTTAAATGCTTCATACCACACTCATCCACTCGAGCCTCCCAACTCAGTAGCTGAAGTCCAACTTCCTCGCCCCCCCACTTACTCATTTACACCCCCCCAACCCTCCGCCCCCAGCAGCTAAAGCCCCTAGAGTAGAAAGGTGGAGTTCAGGTTAATCAGCCATGATCAGGGCAGCATGGTGCGCAGTGGTTAGCACAGCTGCCTCACGGCTCCAAGGTCCAGGTTCGATCCCGGCTCTGGGTCACTGTCCGTGTGGAGTTTGCACATTCATCCAGCTCCTACTTCTCACGTGCTTACACAGGGTCCAATGCCAGAGAAAAAACATCTGCTCTTCGTCAAATTTGAACATGAGAGAAGCAAGAGTAGACCATTCGCCCCCTTGAGCCTGCTACGCTGATCCAATGCCTCATCTCCACTTTCCCGGCTGCTCCCCATATCCCTGGCTTCCCTGAGCTTCGTGCTACCGCAGCTTTTGTGTCCAGCTACGTAACAACAGCCTGTGTTGGCTTTGTCGTTAGACTAGTAATTCTGAGAGGTGAAATTTGAATTCGATAAAAATCTGGAATTCAAATGATGACCATGAAACCGTTGTTCAATAGCATAAAAACCCACCTGGGAAGGAAATCTGCTGTCCTTACCTGGTCTGGTCTACTCCAGACCACCATGTGGTTGACTTTGACATGTCCTCTAACTGGCCTAACAAGCCACTCAGTTCGAGGGCAATTAGGGATGGGAAACAAACGCTGGTCTTGTCAGTGATGTCCATGAATGAAAAAACAAGTAATTTTGATCTGGAATCTGAAAGCAGGAATCATGCAAGCACCCTTTCTGTGTTTAAAATAGCTATGAAGATATTTGCTACGTTTCAATCTTACCCATATATGGGGTTA
Source organism: Scyliorhinus canicula (assembly GCF_902713615.1). Classification (NCBI taxonomy): domain Eukaryota; kingdom Metazoa; phylum Chordata; class Chondrichthyes; order Carcharhiniformes; family Scyliorhinidae; genus Scyliorhinus; species Scyliorhinus canicula. The sequence goes on from NC_052170.1 coordinate 15,871,101, forward strand.
TTATAGTCTTTATTCTTTGATGAGGCGAAGCCAATGCAGCCTGTATTGTGAAACTTTCCATTGCATCCAGGAAGAGCGAGGTTGATTGCAGTTGCATTGCACTGTCCTCCTTCTTCCCCACCGAACTTTCGTTCACGAACTGGTTTCCAAAGTTCAGGACATTCTGTGGACGAGGTTTAATTATTATTTCCCAGCTGTTTACTTCCCCACTCCCTTCATGAGAAACCTTTGCTGTCCTGTCAGGTGAGTGATGCACCTGTGGTGGTATGATTTGCATAGCTGTCTGCCATTGGTGCAGAACACCGGCTTACCATTGGCCCTGGTCGGTCATGTGCCTCTCGACCGATTGGTTGAGACCAGTCATGTGACGGCTCTCCGATTGGTCGAGAGGCTGAGTTAACCACGCCTCCATACCGAGGTATAAATAGTCAGAACGCCCGGCGGTCGTCCATTTTATTGTAGTCGACCGCAGGGCTAAGTTCTAGCTTATTAAAGCCTAACTTTTGTATAGCAACTCGTCTCTCGTGCAATTGATGGCTCATCAGCACCTTTCCCCTGAGATTTGTTCACCTTGAAGCTGTGAGATTCTCTCGTTTTGTGCTCACAATCCAAGTTAAATATTCTCCACCTGTATCACCAGCACCTCAGTATTCTGACAACCAAAGTATCACCCCCTCAACCTTTCTAGTCCCACAGTGGACACATTCAGCTCCGTTAATATCTCCTCATAACCCAACACCTATACAATCACACTTGTTGCTCCATTTCAACCTTCCCCAATGTATCAGGGTCTTTTGGGGAGTTAGTTTGAATTACACATTACAGGCCTGTTCTACAACCAACCCATTCTACTCTTCAGGCACCACAGGAGCCCCCTCTCAGCCTCCTTCATCTCAACTTAACAACATAACCTTTTAGTCCTTTCTGCCTTGTTGCAGGAAAATGAATGATTAGGATTTTTTCACAATAATCTATCAGGACAGTTAATACTTATTTTAAAGTGTTTTTTGGGAACAGTATATTAAAGCAATTTTCACAAAGATGTTAGCTAAAGGCTGAGGTGGCACCATCTACAGCAGTTGGTATAAGGGTCAAGCCACATGGTCCAGTTCCAGTGACCTTTGGGGAGGCGGTGGCATAGTGGTATTGACACTGGACTAGTCAACCCAAAGATCCAGAGTAATGTTCTGGGGACCCAGTTTCAAATCCAGCCACAGCAGATGGTGAAATTTGAATTCAATAAAAATCTTGTATTAAAAGTCTAACGATGGCTATGAAACCGTTGTTGATTGTCGTGAAACCCCATCTGGTTCACTAATATCGTTTAGGGAAGGAAATCTGCCATCCTTTCCCGGTCTGGCCTACATGTGACTCCAGATCCACTGCCCCCTCAAGGGCAATTAGAGATAGGCAATAAATGCTGGCAGAGCCTGCACGCCCACGTCTCATGAACGAATAAAAAAAAAGTAGCTTGTTCTCAGACACAATCTACATAAAGCAACATAAAAGTAACAAACATGATTTCCTAGCTCGACCTAAGGACCAGGCACATCTATCAAGTCTGGTATAAAGTGGGGAGGTTAAGGAGGGATCCGTAGACAACTGAGGGTAGATAAGGGTAGATAACACTCACTCTGCCTGTGTATGCCTAATTTGTGTAATGTCAGATTTAAAACAGACATGATCAAATGTAAATAATATCCTTGCAGAAGTGCCCATACTTTGTATAATTGTCATCTGATTCTGCATACTGGCAGAATCAGCTCCAGAGGTCTACCTTGGAAACTGGGCTCTCCCAACGGCTAGTCAAGTGGCCTTAGTCTGAGACTCCTCCGGTTATCCTTGCTTTCGTTCGTACAGCAGCTGAAACCCTCTTCCACGCCTTTGCTTCCACGAGACTCGACTATTCCATCGCAGTTCTGGCCGATTCCCATCTCCCATTCCCCATAGTTAGAATCATAGAATCTTCGGCATGGAGACAGGCCCATCGGCCCAAACTTGTCTATGCCAACCAAAAAACCCATCTAAGCTAACCCTATTTGCCTGCATTTGGCCCGTAACCCTCTTAACCTTTCCTATCCATGTATCTGTCCAAATGCCCTTTAAATGTTGTCAATGTCCCTCCCTCTGCTAGCTCATTCTACATGCGTCCCACCCTCTGTGTAAAAAAGTTGCTCCTCAGGTTCCCATTAATTCATTCCCCTCTTAATTTAAACCTACGCCCTCTAGTTCTCGATTCCCCAATCCTGGGAAAAAGACTGAGTGCATTAACCCTATCCATGCCTCTCATGATCTTATTCACCTCTATAAGATCACCCCTCAGTCTCCTGTGCTCCAAAGAAAAAAGTCCCAGCCTGTCCAAGCTCTGCCTATACCTCAGTCCCTTGAGTCCTGGCAACATCCTTGTAAATCTCTTCTACACACTCTCCAGTTTAATACCATCTTTCCCATTGCAAGACGATCAAAACTGAACACAATACTCCAGGTGCGGCCTCACCAATGTCCTATACAACTAACTTCCCAACTTCTACACTCAATGCCCTGACTGACTGATAGGGTGGCATGGTAGCACAGTGGTTAGCACTGTTGCTTCACAGCTCCAGGGTGCCAGGTTCGATTCCCAGCTTGGGTCCCGTCTGTGCGGAGTCTGCACCTTCTCCACGTGTCTGCGTGGGTTTCCTCCGGGTGCTCTAGTTTCCCCCCATAGTCCAAGGATGTGCGGGTTCGGTGGAATGGTCATGCTAAATTGCCCTTAGTATCCAAAAAGGTTAGGTGGGGGTTACTGGTTTACGTAGATAGGGCAGAGATGTGGGCTTAAGTAGGGTGCCCTTTCCAAGTGCCAGTACAGACTCGATAGGCTGAATGGCATCCTTCTGCACTGTAAATTCTATGAAGGCCAACATGCCGAAAGCCTTCTTCACTGCCCTATCTACCTGTCACTACCTTCAGAGAACATCAAGGTCCCTTTGTTCCACGATACACCCTGAGTTCCTACCATTCAAAATGAAAGTCCTACCTTAATTTGCCTTTCCAAAATGCAACACCTCACGCTTATCTAGTCTTGAGCCTTCACCCATCACTCCGCTTGCCCTGACCCCTCGCTGAGTTCTGGCCTCAGTTCTAAAGTTTTCATGTGGTTATTCAAACCCTTCCATGGCCTTTCCCTCCCCAACTCTGTAATCTCCTACAACTCCACAACCCTTGGAGATATCTGTCCTCAATTACTTGATTTTCAGCGCTCCAGCATTGGCGGCCATGCCTTCAGCTGCCAGAGCCTTAAGCTCTGAAATTCCCTCCCTCAAACTCTCCGTCTCTCTCACCTCTTTTCCCTTTTTAAGATGCTCTTTAAAAACCTACCCCTGGGACCAAAATTCTGGTCATCTGCCCTCAGACCTTCCTATATTGCTCAGTGTCAAGTCAGACTTAATACCGCTCCTGCGAAGGAATGTGGGGCCTGTGACTTACATCGTGGGCCCTGTATAAATGCAAACTGCGGTTGTAGCCTGGAAAAATGCTTCTTCTGTCTCTCTTCCCACACCACCATCCCTCCCTTCCCACCTCCAAGCACCACTCCCCCCCCCTACCCCACCACCATATCTCACCCACGGCAAGACACAGTTAAGCAGAACTCTCCAGCCCCATTGGTGGTGGTTGACATCCTTCGTCCGTGCTGTCGTCAGGGAACACGAGGCAGGGGCCAACTTTGGCGGTACTGGAAGATCCCGCCGGTAGGAAGGGCTGGAAAATTCCGCCCGATGCGCAAAGCCAGTGCGATTGTGTTAAATTGCACCGTAAACTTACGTTTAACATAACATCTTTATTCGCTTTCTTGAAGAGCAGCTCACTTGGACACATCCCTTCCGCAAATGTCAGCGTTGGCTCGATGAGGGAACAAAATTGATCGGCGGCAATCTTTATGACAAAGAAAGGAATCTCATTTAAAAAATCATCAAGCTTATTGGCCGAGATCACAGCAAGTGAAACGTCCACAATAGTCCCTCCCCCCTTGCAGTTCAGTCAGATGTATGGGTGCAAGTCCCACTCCAGTGACCTGAGTACTGGGGCCGGCAGCATGTTGCAGAGGGAATGTTGCAGAGTCAGAGAGGATCGAGATTTTAAATCAAGGCCTGTTTGTCTTCTCAGCTGGACATAAGGAAGAGCAGGGAAGCTCCATCTGGTGGACTGGCTAATATCTCGTCCCTAACCAACATTACAATAAACAGTCAATCTGGTCATCTTTTTTTCTCCCAGGTTTAAAAATAAACCGATTGTCGCTAATTCCAAAAATATGAAACCAAATGCACTTCACCCAAAGGGGCATGACAAGCTGCACCATACTCCTAAATATTCTCCCCCCACCCCCCCCCCCCCCCCCCCCCCCCCACCACCACGCCGGGGCGGAGAATCGCCGCAAACTGCGAGCGGCGATTCTCCGGCCCGGATGGGCAGACGGCCGCTCCGACACGACAGCTTCCCGCCGGCGCCAGCCACCCCTGGTCGCTGCCGGCGGCAACTGTGCGGGAACGCTGGGGGAGGGGGAGGGGGCGGCCTGTGGGGTGGGGAGGGGGGCTCCTTCACCGGGGGGGGGCCTCCGATGGGGTCTGGCCCGCGATTGGGGCCCACCGATTGGCGGGCTGGCCTCTCCCCCCGCGGGCCTAACTCCTTCCGCGGTCGGCCCCAGAACACCGGCGCCATGTTGGTGAGGGGCCGGCGTGCGTAAGAAGTTCCCCGCGCATGCGCGGGAATGAGCTGCCCCAACTGTGCATGTGCAGGAATGAGCTGCCCCAACTGCGCATGCGCGGGAATGAGCTGCCCCAACTGCGCATGCGCGGGTTGGTGCGGAGCCCTTCTGGCGCCGCGTAAGGACCCTGGAGTGGCGTAAACCACTCCAGCACCATGCTGGCCCCCTGTTGGGGCCAGAATAGGTCAAGCCCGGGCCCTGTTCGCGCTGTTGTGAAACGCGACCGCGTACATGACAGCGTGGGCACTTAGTCCCGGGAGCGGAGAATCCCGCCCATTGAAGTGTTCAGTTAACCATGATTGTATTGAATGGTGGAGCAGGCTGGGCGGGCTGAATGGCCTACCCCTCTTCCTATCTTCCTAAAAAGTGTGATAGGAAGAATTTTATATAAGAAAACACTTTACCTTTCCCACACAAGTGAGGATCTCAGGGTAGAGTGGAATTTTATTTAGCCAGGTTCCACAAGGGGCATATCTGTACCACTTAGAATCATAGAATTTACAGTGCAGAGGGGGGCCATTTGACCCATCGAGTCTGCACCGGCTCTCAGAAAGAGCACCCTATCCAAGCCACTTGATTATTGTACCTCCCTGTTAGGACCCCGGATGAGAACCCAAGTATTTGCAATTTGTAAAACTGTGAGGAAAGGTGATTGCACCACAGGAGTGATACCGCTGACCAATTGGTATCTTTTATGCGACAACAAATGCCAATTTTAGCATAGAATTAACCACATTAACAATAAAGAATAGCTTTACAATTAACATTTAGAATTGTTCTTAAGGAAAAGTCGAAACTTTAACTTACTCCTTAAACATGCCACTATATATTCCAATTAAGCAAACCAATATAGTTCAAACACCACTCGTGAATAAAATTAGCAACCTGGGTATAACTTGCTTTGCTCTTTGTACATTATTTGGAGAGAGGACCTTTCAAGATCAAAACTGAAACACCTCTGCTTAGATGAAAGTCTGAGGAAGAACTAACTTTTTCAGACATCCCTGGCTCCTGCCCTTAATTACATAATCTGTACATAAAGGACAAGACATTAATCTGTCTTCCCCCATAAAATGTCCCATGACCTGTTTAGCCAGGGCCAAACACAATATACCTCGTAAATGATCTACCCAATAGTCCTTCAAACATAAACTATATTCCATTAGCAGAACACGTCACCTGAAAATTAAATCGTAATTATCTCACTTTTACGACTCCTTAATCATAGCTTTAGCAGTCACACTGTATGCATTGTAACCCAAGTTTTAATAACATTACTGCAAAAAATACATAAAATATGATAATTTCTTACATTTATCACACCCAAAGTACAATGCAGAGACTTCAGAACTTTTATTTTTGCTGTTTATTTCCTCTCCTCTTGTGAGGTGCCAGCTCTTATGAGGGATGAGGTTCCACGGACACCATTCATCCTCTGGTACCTTGGCGACATGGATGAAAGCCTGGGCTCTGAGTTTTGACCAGTGATCTGATAATGGAGGGGAGGGAGGCATCACTACTGGGCCTAATCTTCTCCTCATTCCTCATCCTGAGGTCCCCACATATGCGATTGCCGAGAGGAAGAGCTGATTTTTATCTTACCCCGTCCAACCCATTGACACTGAGCCCAATTACCTCACACAACCGCTACCCGTTGCTATGTTGTCGTGCGCCCTTTACATCCATTACACGTTCGGGGACTAAGAAAGGTTGCAATGTTTGCATGACGATCTTTATTAAATCAGGACAATATAAACATGCGATCATGCGAATGGGAGCAGAATGTAGGCCAATCAGCCCCTCGAGCTTTCTCCACCATTCAATAAGGCTGATCAGTTTGTCATTAGAATTCCACATTCTCATCCACTCTCAGGCGGCACGGTAGCACAGTGGGTAGTACAGATGTTTCACAGCTCCAGGGTCCCAGGTTCGATTCCCGGCTTGGGTCACTGTCTGTGCGGAGTCTACACGTTCTCCCCGTGTCTGCGTGGGTTTCCTCCGGGTACCCCCACAATCCAAAGATGTGCTGGTTAGGTGGATTGGCCATGATAAATTACCCTTAGGTTAGCTGGGGTTACTGGGTTACGGAGATAGGGTGGAGGTGTGGGCTTAAGTGGGGTGCTCTTCCAAGAGCCGGTACAGACTCGATGTGCCGAATGGCCTCCTTCTGCACTGTAAATTCTATGATTCTATGATCTACCCCCGATAACCTTTGCTCTTCTTGCTTATCAAGAATCTGCCTTAAAAATATGCAAAGTCACAAAAATCTCAAGAGAAAAATAAATTCTCCTCATCTCTGTCCTAAAAGGCCAGCCGCCAATTTTAAAACAATTGCCTGCTAGTTCTGGACTAATCCACAAGAGGAACATACCTTTCCCGGTCCACCTTGACAAGGCCGCTCCAGATCTTATATGTTTCAATCAGGTCATGCTTTACACACAGTCTGGGTAAGATACAAGCACTAGTTAAACTCACATAGCAGGGACTTCTGGGAAGATTGCAAACATGAGGTTTTGACGGGTTATGCTAACCTTCGGCACCACTAGTCTAAGACACAAACATTTGAATTAGGAGCAGGAGGAGGCCATTCAGCCCCTCAAGCCTACTTTGCCATTCAGTAAGGTCATGCTGATATGAATGCGGCTCCATCTCCCGATTCTGCACCCCCCATTAAACTTTGAAAGGTTATTGGAATTCTTGTATTTTCCATCGTCTTAATCCCGTCACACAAATGTGAGTAAATAGTAGGGACACGAGGAGTCCATAAAATAATAATAATCTTTATTGATGTCACAAGTAGGCTTGAACACTTCAATGAAGTTACTGTGAAAAGCCCATAGTCCCCACACTCCGGCACCTGTTCGGGTACACTGAGGGGGAATTCAGAATGTCCAATTCACCTAACAAGCACGTCTTTCCGGACTTGTGTGAGGAAACCGGAGTACCCGGAGGAAACCCACGCAGACACGGGGTGAACGTGCAGACTCCGCACAGACAGTGACACAGCCCGTTCGATCCTTACCGGGTTCCTGTACTGGCCGGTGCCTTACTGGCTGACCTTTGAGACCACGGTTAATAGAGATCCCCCGTCCTTGGCGGGAGACATCGTACTCCGCAAGGATCACGGGGAAGATCATCATTCTCACCCCCTCAGCCCATGTGGGCTATTACAGGTACAATATGTCATTGTGTGTGAACACTGCTGAAACGCAAACTTGTTTAGCACTGAGGATAACTGTTACCATTTATTCATTCAACCCATTAATCTTAATAGTTACAGTCCAGGTACATGAGATCATTATTTCCCTGTCACTGTCAAAGCCTCTTCTGCCATTGCAGAGTAATTAGCAATTTATGGATACATATTTTACCTGGCACAGCGATACATCTACCAGAATGATACATATTTGACCTGGCACTGCGATACATCTACCAGAATGATACATATTTGACCTGGCACTGCGATACATCTACCAGAATGATACATATTTGACCTGGCACTGCGATACATCTACCAGAATGATACATATTTGACCTGGCACTGCGATACATCTACCAGAATGATACATATTTGACCTGGCACTGCGATACATCTACCAGATGGTTCAGAACAGCCAACTCAAGAAGATCCAGAGCTTTAGCCAAAAGCCTTCCTGGTCTGAATGCTCATCATTGTTAGAATGCCTTGAATTTTGTTGCTGCTACAAGAGAATTACTGGCGGTCTTGTGCCACAGTGGGTGGTGCCCTTCCTCTGTGCTAGACGCTCTGGGTTCAGGTCCTGCCCCAGGGCTTGATGGCCGAGGAAGGCACATTTGTAATGCGGCCAAGAGGTTGAGCACCGACCTGCAAAGTCCCAACATGCCAATAGCTAGGCTGTACGTGGGTGAGAGACTGCTGATCGACCATGCTTGATGCAGAGTGGCACCCCTCAAGCTGTAAGCTACCAAGCAACCTGTTCCAGGGAGAAAGCCCTCACTGCGGGAGCAGATGAAAGCTTGCCTTGTGCACCGCTAGGTGTGGGAAGAGAAACACAAGGAAAGCATCAATTCTAAGGAAGCTACGTTTAGCGTGTTAAAGGGATGAGAGACTGGAGAAGCTACGATTGTTCCCTTCAGAGCACATACCGTTCAGAGGAAGCTCAACAGAAGTGTTCCAAATTATGAGAGAGGTAGAGTAAATGAGGAGCTCTTTCCATTGGCAGGACAACCCCCGCCTAAAGAACACAGATTTACGTTAACTGGTAAAGAACCAGAGGAGACATGAGGTGATAACCTAGCGAGTTGTTATGGTCTGGAATACGCTGTCAGGAAGAGTGGTCGAAGCTGATTAAACAGTAACTCGTAAAAGGGAATTGGAGATATACTTGAACACGGGAAATATCACAAGGCTATGGGGGAAGAGCAAGGCGAGTGGGACAAATTGGATAGCTTGTTCAAAGAGCTAGCATAGGCACGATGGGCCAAGTGGCCTCTTTATTTGCTGACTGGTTCTATGATTCTATAAAAACATATTTCTCGGATACGCAATGAACAAAGCAGGCCCTGAAATTAGCCAACCTCTCAGTTATAGAATTCTCGTGCTTGGTTTCAAATCCCTCCAAGGTGCTGCCCCTCTCTTATCTCTGTAACGTCCTCTGGCACCACAACCTTTTAGGCCTTTTGTATTTTTTCTGGTTTGCATCATTTCCCCCACTGAGAGCCATGCTTTCAGCTGTCGAAACTAGAGAATTCCCTCCCGAAACCTCTCCACCTCTTTTATCGCTCTTTTCCCCTTGAAACCGACCTCTTTGTCTAACCCTCACCCTCCTAATATTCTGTGCAGCGTGGTGTCAAATATTACCTGATAATGGTCCAGTGCAGCACCTTGGGATGTTTTATGACCATAAATGCACTAGATCATAGAATCCCTACAGTGCAGAAGGAGGTCATTCGGCCCATCGAGTCTGCACCAACCCCATCTCGAAGGACACCCTACCTAGGCCCAATCCCCCGCCCTGTCCCATAACCCCATTTGGACACGTAGGGAAAATTTAGCATGGCCAATCCACCTAACCTGCACATCTTTGGACTGTGGGAGGAAAACGGAGCACCCGGAGGAAACCCCGCAGACACGAGGAGAACGTGCAAACTCCACACAGACAGTGACCCAATGTCGGAATTGAACCCGGGTCCCTGGCGCTGTGAGGCAGCAGTGCCACCGTGCCGCCCTTGTTGTTTTCGTGCGAAATTGGTTTAATACGCACACTGGAATCTCTGTCTGAGGTATCTGAATGGGACTGCTGATCTATCATTTGGCTGAAGATCTCCATTCGAATAGTGGGGGAGAAGATTTTCGCACAAAGGGTGTTAAGTGTTTTATTGAATATCAGATCATAGTGTAAATTCAAAGCCTTGTGACAAACGTGCGTGAATAATATTACAGTACCTGCTGTGATCCTTCTGAATGTTGGGAATAACACTTGTCAATGATGGACTGGTTCTTTAGGAGGTTAGCTAGACATGTCAATTTTGCACCTGTGACAGGGAAAATAGTAAATTAGCGACCCGCATTGAAGTGGCGCTCCAACAGAACATTTAGAACAAGGTGACAAAAACATTTCTGAGAACCGTGAAGGATTAAATATGGACCAATAATTATCAGGTGGGTTTTGTGACATAGAGGGGAAGATTTTATGTCTTGACATCTCTCCATCTCAGCAAAGGCTGCTGATCTAACCCACAGTCATCCCTCTCCCTTCAACTCCCCGCCACCATAAACACCCGCCACCCTGTAATGATATAGGTATACCAGTAAAGGGTTAATTATTACATCTTAGTGTAATTCAAACACTAGAGGGCACCACCAGTTCCCAGTATAAATATCAGACCTCAGGGAATCATAGAATCATCGAGTATATATAAACCATAGAATCATAGATTTTACAGTGCAGAAGGAGGCCATTCGGCCCATCAAGTCTGCACCGGCTCTTGGAAAGAACACCCTACATAAGCTCATACCTCCACCCTGTCCCCGTAGCCCTGCAACCCCATCTAACATAAGGGCAATTTAGCATGGCCAATCCACCTAACCTGCACATCTTTGGACTGTGGGAGGAAACCGGAGCACCCGGAGGAAACCCCGAATCTTGGGTAGTTAAGTGTTAGCCGAGGAGAGGAATTGATCACAGCTCTAGGAATAGCTTAGGTTGGAGAAAGACGTAACACGAGTACATCAATAGTTAATATTAGATTATAGATTACTGTATTAATAGTTATAGCTCTGTAGAGTGTGCAAACTCTTTTTAATTTAATCGTTATTCAATAAATTAGTTTTGCTTCAATCTTATGATTGCGGGTTTCTTTATCATCCACTCATCTCACCATTCTGGATCTCAAAACAAAGAATAACAACATATTACAGCTAAGTGTAATATAACCCCCACCCCCCCCCCCCACCCCCCCCCCCCCCCCCCGCCCCCAGCCCCACCCAATGGTCTGGGAGTCTCCTGATGGTAGCACAGCCTATTTCCTCGCTGACTACACTGGGCAGGCCATTGAGGATCATCCCTCTCTCCATGCATTCACGGTTCCTACATAATGGCGATGCCGTGACGCAGTTAGGTACCTAAAATCAGGTGCTAGAAGATAAAAACGAGCAAGTTAGGATTGAGAGCGGAGATATTTGGGTGTGCCCATCTCTGGGAACAAAGGGGATGTAAGTAATATGATGTTGATGGTGGGGGGGTGGGGGTGAGGGGGGTGGGTTGATAGCACCAATGACCAACAGGTACCAGTGGGATCAGTGGGCTAAGGAATTGTATGATCGTGGGGAGCCCTCCCACTCCTCCGGGCTCCGCATTCAGTGAAGTGCATTTAAAACGCTTGCTGTGTTGGCCCCCACCTGAATGGGGCCCTTTCAGAGCAGCCTGTTAGGCTGAATGTGCAGCCAACTGCAGTTGCCTTACCAAATCTTCAATGCGGGGAGAGGATGCGGCCCACAGAGGCATTCAGCCTCATTTTAGGGAGCTACGGAATCAGTTACCAAGAATTCAGAACAAAGAGGTTGTAGATTCAAGAGACAACGGGGGGTTTTATTTGGAGAACGAAGGAGATGAAGATAGAATAATAAGGTGATCAGATCTACATGAATACGCATGCGAACACATGAATTAGGAGCAGGAGGAGGCCATTCAGCCCCTCGAGCCCGCTCTGCTATTTAATAAGATCGTGGTTGATCTGATTATAACCTCAACCCCGTATTTCTGGTCGCCCCCCCCCAATAACCTTCCACCCCCTTGCTTACTAAATTTATCTCCCTCTGCCTGAAAAATATTCAAAGACTCTGGGCGGGATTCCACTCCAGCCCACTCCCATTGGCCGACGGTGGAATCGTCTGGTCCCCTCGCTGTCAGGTGGGGGCTCACCGTCAGGGGGAATGGAAGATCCCGCTGGCGGGAACGGCAGGAAAATCCCGCCCTCTGCTTCCATCACCTTTTGAGGAAGAGAGTTCCAGTGACTCACCACCCTCTGAGAGAAAACATTCCTCCTCATCTTTGTTTTCAAATGAAAATGACTTATTGTCATGAGTAGGCTTCAAATAAAGTTACTGTGAAAGGCCCCGAGTCGCCACATTCCGGCGCCTGTTTGGGGAGGCTGGTACGGGAATTGAACCCACACTGCTAGCCTTGTTCTGCTTCACAAGCCAGCTGTTTAGCCCACTGTGCTAAACCAGCCCCCCTTGTTTTGAAACAGTGACCGATCCCCTAGTTCTAGATTCACCCACGAGAGGAAACACCCTCCCCACCTGGTGAAGAAAATGAGAGCACCTCATGTGAAAATTCATCCTCTCTAATCTCATGCATATCGATATTGTTCTCACTTTCATTTAACATCAATTAATACTGAATCATTGCATTTTCTTACTTTGGGATTCTGTTTGAGTTGATAAGATAAATGCTGAATTAGGAATACAATGGAAGCTCCCATTTATGTTTTGGCAAACAGTATCTGGACCGCAGGGGTCTTGGAGGCACTCATCAATATCTGCAATAGAGAAAAGAAATGGCGGTACTACACATGGCTGGATTCTGTGGCATTTATTGGCTTACCCCATAACGGGGCAGCGCGGAGGCACAGCGGTCAGCACTGCTGCCTCACAGCGCCACAGACTGGGTTCGATTCAGGCATTGGGTGGCTGTCTGAGTAGAGTTTGTACGTTGTCCCCGTGTCTGTGTGGGTTTCCTCCCACAGTCCAAACATATGCAGGACAGGTGTATTGGCCAGGCTGAAATGCCCCTTTGTTTGGGGGTGTGGGCCTAGGTAGGATTGTCTTTCGGAGGGTCGGTGCAGACTCGAGAGGCGGAATGGCCTCTTTCTGTACTGTAGGGATTCTGTGATTCTAACCCTTGCACCGACCACGGAGGAGATGGAAGCAGTCAAGCTCTGTAATGGGTGCCACACCTACTTGGTACCCAGAACTGATTATAGACTTTCACAACACAAACATGTGTCCAGGATATCTCTATCGAGTTTGAATTGAACTAGTAACGAGCAAGAAAGACGGCAGATCTTAAAAAAAATGTTCTGATGGTACTTTGAACCATTGTCAATTATGTAAAATAGGTGATATCGAATTATTCCCCTTTGTTCATCTCGGAATGTACAGTATAGACAGGCCATTCAGCCCAACTGGTCCCTGCTGGTGTTCATGTCCACATGAGCACACCCACCCCACTAGCACATCTCACTGCATCAACATATACTCCTACTCTTCACATCCTCGCCGACTTATTCATCTTCTCCCCAAATACATTGGTGAAATTTCTTCCAGATGTGGTGCTCTTTTGTAGGCAGTGATTCAACGAGTTGTCGCTTTGATGTGACAGCGCCAGTCTCCATGGTATGAATCTCAGATGGACTTCAAAATGTGATGCTGAAGAAGCTGGCCAAATGTATGAGAGGTGCGAGCCGGTCAGAAGACAATTGATGTGAACAGAAAATATCGGAGACAGGTTTCTTTCGAGAGAGGAGCAGAGCTCACGTCCCAGGTCATTCATCTCTGTTTGTGAGAGTTCAGCCTTGGGCTCTGCTCCTCAGGGAGGATATGCAGGACTCGGAAGGATGTACCTCAGATTGACCCAAATAACCTCTCTCAGTTCTCTTCCCACACCTAGCGAGGTATGGGGCAGACAAAGCACGCACTTCAGTCAGCTTCCAGAGCTGAGATTTTCCTGGGGCAGGTCACTGGTCTGAAGACGGACACTTTGACCAGGGATTCCCCCATCCCACCTCACCATTGTCCGCCAGTCGGATATTGCGGACCCTTTGAGCAGAATCGTACCTGAGCTAAAAATGAACAAATCTGCAGACAGATTGCAAAGACTAGGCTTGCGTTCTCTGACTGTCGCAGATAAAATGATGACTTAATTGAGTTTAAGATGATAATAGAGTAGACAAACAATTTCCTCTGTGCGATGTAATGCTTGTAAAATAAATGGTCATATTTTGTATTGTTATGCAGCATTGTCATTCAAACCTGGGTTAAGATGCATGCAGACAGTATGACTGCTAAAGTGGTGATTAAGGCATTGTAAAAGTGAGGTCATTATTGATTTACAGGTGAAATGTTCTGCTCAAAGATATTGATGTCAATGGCCATTTGCGTCGTTCACTAGCAATGCCACCGGGGAACCCGCAGCCGGGGCGGGGGGAGGGGTCGCGTTCGGGAGGACCAGAAGACCCAGCCACCAGGAAAGGCTGGAAAATCCCTGCCTCTAGCTTGATGTGCACCATTCTGCATCAAGGATTGATCAGGAGACTCTCCCACTCTTACCGCTTGCCATGGGCATGTTGGAAGGATTTGCAGGTTGATAGTCATCCTGTTTGACACATCTTCCGTGGCCACCAAGTCCTGGGGTGGGTTTCGAACCCAGAGAGTCTGGCCTAGGTAGGGACATTGCCCATTACATCGCATGTTCCTCACCAGCAGAATCGTACCTGAGCTAAAAATGAACAAATCTGCAGACAGATTGCAAAGACTAGGCTTGCGTTCTCTGACTGTCGCAGATAAAATGATGACTTAATTGAGTTTAAGACGATAATAGAGTGGACAAACAATTTCCTCTGTGCGATGTAATGCTTGTAAAATAAATGGTCATATTTTGTATTGTTATGCAGCATTGTCATTCAAACCTGGGTTAAGATGCATGCAGACAGTATGACTGCTAAAGTGGTGATTAAGGCATTGTAAAAGTGAGGTCATTATTGATTTACAGGTGAAATGTTCTGCTCAAAGATCTTGAGAATCATTTACTTGTTTACAGATAGCTAGCTAATGGAATATTGTTTTAGGTTTGAAGGACCCCTGAGGTGTAGATAATTTATGAGCGATATTGTGTTTGGCCCTGGCTAAGCAAGGCTAGGGGCATCTTGTAAGGGAGACAAAAGAATGCCTTATGCTCTTTGTACAGATAATGCAGCTAATTTCATAGAATTTATAGTGCAGAAGGAGGCCATTTGGCCAATCGAGTCTGCACCGGCCATTGGAAAGGGCACCCTACCCAAGCCCACACATCCTCCCTATCCCCATAACCCAACCCAACCTTTTGTTTTTTAAATGTGAAGCAAATACAACAGGTATGAGCTAATGGGATGACCCAGGTCTGTCTGAAGGGTGAGTAGGTCCTAGACCTCTTATCTGAAAAGAGGAGTTTCAGTTAGGTCCTGAAAGGTTCTCTGTTCAAAGATTCTGCACAGAGAAAAGCAAGTAAAAGCCTGGTTGTTAACTTTATTCATGAATGGTATTTAATATATAATCGGTTTGTTTAACTGGAATATAGTGGCAAATTTAGGAAGTGAGTTCGGTTTCTTCTTTTTCTCAAGAACTGTTGTAACTGTTAACTGTAAAGCCATTTCTTTGTTGCTAATGTGGTTAATTCTGCAATTACATTGAAGTTTGTTTGAACATTGTAAGGGCCCTTCCTGTTGATTTCCTTCTTTTATTTCCCCTTTCTTTATTTTTGATGTTATCATTTCGATCCATGGATGTTTAATGGACAAATATCTTTAAATCGAGCAGGGTAAGTGAGAAATTCAAAAGTTACACAACAGCTCTGATTGCTTTCAGACAGCAGAACCCAGATTTTTCAGCACCCAAGAGATCGATGGGACTTGGTTCGATTTGGTAGCTGGTGGTCACTGGATTGGCCAAAAGGCCGTGTTCTGCCTGGTGACAGGCGATGGTTTGGTCATGCCTAAATGGGCTGATTTTCAGAGAGCCAGGGGAAGTTCAGCTGGAGACCTGGACACTCAGAGAAAAGGACCTGCTCTCTCTCGTTTCTCCAGTTGTATTTCTGAAATTGCAGTTACAGACTGGATACAGAAATCTCAAACTGAAACCTTGAAAGAAGGTGGGCTAGAAACAACCATCTGAAACAAAGACTCTGGGCGGGATTCTCCAACCCCGTGCTGGGTCGGAGAATCGCCGGCGGGCTGTGCGAATCGCACCACGCTGCTCCGATGCCAGGACGCGATTCCATCGGCGCCATTGGGGTCGGTGTGGTCGGGGCGGCGCAGGTCCCCCGCGATTCTCCGGCCCGGATGGGCCGAGCGGGCGTAAAAAAAAACGTGTCCTGACGCCACCGTTCTAACCTGCGCTGAGCCGGCCGGACCTCGGCGTTAAAGGGTCCGCGGGGGGGGGGGGGGGGGGGGCGTCTTTCGATGTGACCCACCGATCGGCGCGCCATCCTCGCTGTCTCCCGGCCTCCTTTCTTCCGCACCGGTGTGGACAAGGGAGACACCACGCAGGCGTTGAAATCGCGCTAGTGGGACTGCGCATACGCGGGTTCGCGCCGGCCCCACTGTGCATGCGCACATCCCCCGGCGCCCATTCCACCGCTCCAGCGCCCTGCTGGCCCCCTGTTGGAGCCAGAATTGCTGATCCTGGGGCTGTGTTGACGCCTTCGAGAAACGTGACGGTGTTTCCGACGGCATCAACACTTAGCCTCAGGATCAGAGAATCCCGCCCTCTATCTTTTTACTTTACTTATTATTTTACAACCCTTTTCTTCCCTTTGTGTTTGTCTGTCTTGTGTGTGCGAGGGGGGGAGCGAGTTTAAGCTGCGGGGTTAGGAATTAAATAATTGTTAACCTGTTGTATTTGCTGCATATTTAATTATAGTTCTTGTTAGCAATAAACTTAATTGTGTTTAAATTTACAAACCTGGTGACAATAGTTATCAGGCAGCTAAAGGCCAAAGACTTTGGGTGTTTTTCTAAGAATTATTTATGAATTTCAATTGTGTTGTGTTGTCAAGTAGGACTGGAATTGACCTTGCGCTAGCCCTGGGGATGGTCCTAACAACATAAAATGTATCAATGGGTCAGTGTTGTCACTCCTGTGGTGGAGTAACATTTCCTCAATGTCTTACAAATTGAAAATTGTTGGGTTCTTATCTGGGATCCTAACAGGAGCAGCTTCAGCATCAAGGGGCAGAATCTTAAATTTCAAGCTAGGCTGTTCAGGAGAGGGGTCAGGAAACACTTCTTCACACAAAGGATGTTGGAAATCTGGACCCCCTCCCCCAAAGAGCTGGTAAAGGTTCGATTGAAAAATTCAGAACTGAGATTGATAATGTTCTAGGAATTGGAACTGAGGGCTACGGAAGCAGTGTGGTTAGTAAGAGGCGAGATACTCATCAGTCAGGATTTGATTGAAAGCGCTACAGTGAATGTTAAAAAGAAAGCTCCGGTGTGAGGAAACAGTAGGTTTCTTAGGTTCAGTTCCCGGATATCACTGCAGGAGTTCCTCAGGTCAGTGTCCGAGACCCAACCATCTACCCTACCAACTGGCCTGGCTTGAGACAATTCACACCTCTTTAACCTGGGGTTACCTCTATCTCTGCATTTGTAAAGACTTAATTACCTTCAAATGTTCACATTCAAAGCATTGTCTGGCACCTTTGACTTTGTCTATATAAATGTTTCTGGAACATACCTCTTCATTCACCTGAGGAAGGAGCAGTGCTCCGAAAGCTAGTGATTTGAAACAAACCTGTTGGACTTTAACCTGGTGTTGTAAGACTTCTCACTGTGCTCACCCCAGTCCAACGCCGGCATCTCCACATCATCTTCAGCAGCTTCATCAATGACCTTCTCTCCATCACAAGGTCAGAAGTGGGGATTGTCGCTGATGACTGCACGATGTTCAATGTCTTTGTGACTCCTCAGCCTCTGAAGCAGTCCATGTCCAAATGCAGCAATACCTGGACATTATACTGACTTGGGCTGACAAGTGGCAAGTAACTTTTGCACCACAGATGTGCCAGGCAATGACCATCTCAAACTAGAGAGGAACTAACCATCGCCCCTTGACATCCAGTGGCATTACCATTGGTGAATCCCCCACTATCAACAACCTGTGGGTTACCATTGACCAGAGACTGAACTGGACTAGCCATATAAATACTGTGGCTACAGGAGCAGGTCAGAAGTGGAATGCTGTGGTGAGTAATTCACATCCTGACTCACCAAAGGGACAAGCCAGGAATGTGATGGAATACTCTCCACTTGCCTGGATGAGTTCAGCTCCAACAACACTTAAGAAGCTCAACACCATCCAGGACAAAGCACTTGATTGGCACCCCTTCCACAAACATTCACTCCCTCCTCCACCATTGAACAGTGGCAGCCGTGTGCAGCATTTACAAGATGCACTGCAGGAACTCACCAAGACTCCTTAGACAGCACCTCACAAACTCCCGACCGCTACCATCCAGAAGGACAAAGGCAGCAGATACGTGGGAATCCCACCACCTGAAAGTTCCCCTCCAAGCCATTCACCATCCCGACTTGGAAATATATCACCGCTCATTTAGTGTCGCTGGGTCAAATTCCTGGAACTCCCTCCTCACCTCACAGTGGGTGTACCTACACCACATGGCCTGCAGCGGTTCAAGATGGTGGCTCACCACCACCTTCTCAAGGGAGATTTCGAATGGGCAATAAATGTGGACCTAGCCCTTGAATGAATAAAAAAAATAACATTCTCCAGAACCTGTGTAAGGGACGTGAAGAAAACAGGACGAGGATTTCACTGCCACCCTTACCTTTACATCCAGCCCCAAAACCAGTGAAGTTAGTCTCGCCTGACTCCCGAGCAAATCCCCTGTGGCACAGGCAATAGAATCCTCCGGCTGTATTGTGACAGCTTGCATTCGTGCCACACACTGTTCTAATGTTGCGACACTCATCATAATCTGCAACAGAATAGAGGGACACATCAACAATCTGTTTTGCCATAGGGGTTGACTGAAAGACATCAGCACTGCGAAATGGAATGACAGACTTTGCTTCTGGTTATCGTTTGCCAGATGACAGCCCTGCAAACTTGATCCATGCCTTCCAGGCATGACGGTTTGGTAAGGTGCTGTATTTAGCAATATTAAAGAGTAGAAGTTATGTTACAATTGGATAAAACTCTGCTGTGGCAGCATGGTAGCATTGTGGATAGCACAATGGCTTCACAGCTCCAGGGTCCCAGGTTCGATTCCGGCTTGGGTCACTGTCTGTGCGGAGTCTGCACATCCTCCCCGTGTCTGCGTGGGTTTCCTCCGGGTGCTCCAGTTTCCTCCCACAGCCCAAAGATGTGAAGGTTAGGTGGATTGGCCGTGCTAAATTGCCCTTAGTGTTGGGTGGGGTTACTGGGTTATTGGGATAGGGGGAGGTGTTGACCTTGGGTAGGGTGCTCTTTCCAAGAGCCGGTGCAGACTCGATGGGCCGAATGGCCTCCTTCTGCACTGTAAATTCTATGATCTCATTCAATAGTGGGAACTACACCTCAAGAATATCCATTGACTTTGAAAGGAGCTCAATGCAGAGCCACCAGAATGAGATGGCGACTAAAAGCACTGACGGATTAGGTCAGGTTGCATTTTGAATGCTTTGAGTGTCGAAGATTAAGAGGAGACCTAATCAAGATGTTTAGGATGATTAGGTGGTGAGGGAGGTACGACTTTTTCAGGTGATGGAAGCAAGAGGGCCATATCCTTAAAATGAGACTGGGTCACTCCGTGGTGATATCAGGAAGCCTTCCTTCATGAAAAGGGTGGCGGAAATCTGGAACTATCACCCCCAAAATGCTGCTGTTGCTTCTGGGGAGTCAACTGAAGATTTTAAAGCAGAGATCGGTAGATCTTTGCAGTAGAAGGGATATGAAACCAAGGTGGGGGGATAGAGTTAAGATTTAATTGTATAAATCTATAATCCAACTGAATGTTGGAATAGGCCTGACTTGGGGAATGGCCCCCTCCTGTTATCAGTAGTGGATAGGTTCTTGGTAAGCGAAAGGATGATAGGCTATCGCGGGTAAGCAGGATTCAGATTTGATCCGTGATCTTATTAAGTGGCGGAGCAGGCTCGAGGGGCTGAATGGCCTACTCCTGCTCCTTCTTTGTATGTTCATCCCTCTGCTGTCCCGGAAGTGGAGAGGGGAGATATGCAGGGTGGGGGACTTGTTGGAAAGGCTGCGGAAATGGGGGCGCCGAGTGGGGAGCTAGAAGGTGAGAGTGGGAACGAGATCAGAAAGAAGCATCAGTGAGGGAAGCACATCACCCACCTTTCTACCTGAGGCCTGAGTAGGACTACATGCCGGGCTTCCTCCCCATCCATGACCTCCTTCAACTGCCTTCAAAATGGCGGCCAGTTGGGAAACGGCCTTTGAGTGGCCAATTTGGCTTCAATTGCAGCCTAGGCCTCACCCGCCCCCTATTACATATCTAAATGGTTGGGGTCACATGGGTGGGGAGAGTGTGGTCTCTATCTCATGAATCTTGCAGTCCCTCCTACCGTGAAGCCCAGGATAGGAGCCCATAGTATTCTTTGCTTTGTGTATGCCCCAGCGGGGTATAACATTTGAACACAGTTAACGCATGATAACCTAAAGCTCGTACA